>NW_024470701.1:1121802-1328543 GCF_017639515.1 Carcharodon carcharias | reverse complement strand
TGCTATCCACGTAACTCTGGGCCTCGCGGATGCACCACTGTGTCTCCAGCTGGCGCTCAAGCTCGGAAACCCGTTCCTCAAGCTGGTCAAGCCAGCGGCACATCCTGCACATGTGGTCATCCCGACTGCAAGGCGTGTTCCACAATCCCCATGCAGCAGGCAGGACTGGGTTCCTTTGCCAAACGTTTTGTTTGTTTTTAATAAAAAAAACTATTTCCCTAAATTAAAGCCAAGTAGAAAATCACTTAGCTTTTTTCTGAAAAAAGACAAATGCGGAGACTCTGACCTCCTGTGCTGTCGTTTTAAAGCGGCAAAGAAGGAAAACAACTTACTCACTAACTACCAATCAGCTCTCCACCTTGTCCTGATGTCACTCCTCTCGAATTCCAGCACCGCCGAGTGCCTGGGTGAGAACCGGCTCCCTCACAGGTAAACTCCGCTCCACTCTTTATACACCCGCTCTGATCCCTCACAGGTAAACTCCGCTCCACTCTTTATACACCCGCTCTGATCCCTCACAGGTAAACTCCGCTCCACTCTTTATACACCCGCTCTGATCCCTCACAGGTAAACTCCGCTCCACTCTTTATACACCCGCTCTGATCCCTCACAGGTAAACTCCGCTCCACTCTTTATACACCCGCTCTGATCCCTCACAGGTAAACTCCGCTCCACTCTTTATACACCCGCTCTGATCCCTCACAGGTAAACTCCGCTCCTCTCTTTATACACCCGCTCTGATCCCTCACAGGTAAACTCCGCTCCACTCTTTATACACCCGCTCTGATCCCTCACAGGTAAACTCCGCTCCACTCTTTATACACCCGCTCTGATCCCTCACAGGTAAACTCCGCTCCACTCTTTATACACCCGCTCTGATCCCTCACAGGTAAACTCCGCTCCACTCTTTATACACCCGCTCTGATCCCTCACAGGTAAACTCCGCTCCACTCTTTATACACCCGCTCTGATCCCTCACAGGTAAACTCCGCTCCACTCTTTATACACCCGCTCTGATCCCTCACAGGTAAACTCCGCTCCACTCTTTATACACCCGCTCTGATCCCTCACAGGTAAACTCCGCTCCACTCTTTATACACCCGCTCTGATCCCTCACAGGTAAACTCCGCTCCACTCTTTATACACCCGCTCTGATCCCTCACAGGTAAACTCCGCTCCACTCTTTATACACCCGCTCTGATCCCTCACAGGTAAACTCCGCTCCACTCTTTATACACCCGCTCTGATCCCTCACAGGTAAACTCCGCTCCACTCTTTATACACTCGCTCTGATCCCTCACAGGTAAACTCCGCTCCACTCTTTATACACCCACTCTGATCCCTCACAGGTAAGCTCCACTCCACTCTTTATACAGCGGCTCCGATCCCTCACAGATAAACTCCGCTCCACTCTTTATACACCCGCTCTGATCCCTCACAGGTAAACTCCGCTCCACTCTTTATACACCCGCTCTGATCCCTCACAGGTAAACTCCGCTCCACTCTTTATACACCCGCTCTGATCCCTCACAGGTAAACTCCGCTCCACTCTTTATACACCCGCTCTGATCCCTCACAGGTAAACTCCGCTCCACTCTTTATACACCCGCTCCGATCCCTCACAGGTAAACTCCGCTCCACTCTTTATACACCCGCTCTGATCCCTCACAGGTAAACTCCGCTCCACTCTTTATACACCCGCTCTGATCCCTCACAGGTAAACTCCGCTCCACTCTTTATACACCCGCTCTGATCCCTCACAGGTAAACTCCGCTCCACTCTTTATACACCCGCTCTGATCCCTCACAGGTAAACTCCGCTCCACTCTTTATACACCCGCTCTGATCCCTCACAGGTAAACTCCGCTCCACTCTTTATACACCCGCTCTGATCCCTCACAGGTAAACTCCGCTCCACTCTTTATACACCCGCTCTGATCCCTCACAGGTAAACTCCGCTCCACTCTTTATACACCCGCTCTGATCCCTCACAGGTAAACTCCGCTCCACTCTTTATACACCCGCTCTGATCCCTCACAGGTAAACTCCGCTCCACTCTTTATACACCCGCTCTGATCCCTCACAGGTAAACTCCGCTCCACTCTTTATACACCCGCTCTGATCCCTCACAGGTAAACTCCGCTCCACTCTTTATACACCCGCTCTGATCCCTCACAGGTAAACTCCGCTCCACTCTTTATACACCCGCTCTGATCCCTCACAGGTAAACTCCGCTCCACTCTTTATACACCCGCTCTGATCCCTCACAGGTAAACTCCGCTCCACTCTTTATACACCCGCTCTGATCCCTCACAGGTAAACTCCGCTCCACTCTTTATACACCCGCTCTGATCCCTCACAGGTAAACTCCGCTCCACTCTTTATACACCCGCTCTGATCCCTCACAGGTAAACTCCGCTCCACTCTTTATACACCCGCTCTGATCCCTCACAGGTAAACTCCGCTCCACTCTTTATACACCCGCTCTGATCCCTCACAGGTAAACTCCGCTCCACTCTTTATACACCCGCTCTGATCCCTCACAGGTAAACTCCGCTCCACTCTTTATACACCCGCTCTGATCCCTCACAGGTAAACTCCGCTCCACTCTTTATACACCCGCTCTGATCCCTCACAGGTAAACTCCGCTCCACTCTTTATACACCCGCTCTGATCCCTCACAGGTAAACTCCGCTCCACTCTTTATACACCCGCTCTGATCCCTCACAGGTAAACTCCGCTCCACTCTTTATACACCCGCTCTGATCCCTCACAGGTAAACTCCGCTCCACTCTTTATACACCCGCTCTGATCCCTCACAGGTAAACTCCGCTCCACTCTTTATACACCCGCTCTGATCCCTCACAGGTAAACTCCGCTCCACTCTTTATACACCCGCTCTGATCCCTCACAGGTAAACTCCGCTCCACTCTTTATACACCCGCTCTGATCCCTCACAGGTAAACTCCGCTCCACTCTTTATACACCCGCTCTGATCCCTCACAGGTAAACTCCGCTCCACTCTTTATACACCCGCTCTGATCCCTCACAGGTAAACTCCGCTCCACTCTTTATACACCCGCTCTGATCCCTCACAGGTAAACTCCGCTCCACTCTTTATACACCCGCTCTGATCCCTCACAGGTAAACTCCGCTCCACTCTTTATACACCCGCTCTGATCCCTCACAGGTAAACTCCGCTCCACTCTTTATACACCCGCTCTGATCCCTCACAGGTAAACTCCGCTCCACTCTTTATACACCCGCTCTGATCCCTCACAGGTAAACTCCGCTCCACTCTTTATACACCCGCTCTGATCCCTCACAGGTAAACTCCGCTCCACTCTTTATACACCCGCTCTGATCCCTCACAGGTAAACTCCGCTCCACTCTTTATACACCCGCTCTGATCCCTCACAGGTAAACTCCGCTCCACTCTTTATACACCCGCTCTGATCCCTCACAGGTAAACTCCGCTCCACTCTTTATACACCCGCTCTGATCCCTCACAGGTAAACTCCGCTCCACTCTTTATACACCCGCTCTGATCCCTCACAGGTAAACTCCGCTCCACTCTTTATACACCCGCTCTGATCCCTCACAGGTAAACTCCGCTCCACTCTTTATACACCCGCTCTGATCCCTCACAGGTAAACTCCGCTCCACTCTTTATACACCCGCTCTGATCCCTCACAGGTAAACTCCGCTCCACTCTTTATACACCCGCTCTGATCCCTCACAGGTAAACTCCGCTCCACTCTTTATACACCCGCTCTGATCCCTCACAGGTAAACTCCGCTCCACTCTTTATACACCCGCTCTGATCCCTCACAGGTAAACTCCGCTCCACTCTTTATACACCCGCTCTGATCCCTCACAGGTAAACTCCGCTCCACTCTTTATACACCCGCTCTGATCCCTCACAGGTAAACTCCGCTCCACTCTTTATACACCCGCTCTGATCCCTCACAGGTAAACTCCGCTCCACTCTTTATACACCCGCTCTGATCCCTCACAGGTAAACTCCGCTCCACTCTTTATACACCCGCTCTGATCCCTCACAGGTAAACTCCGCTCCACTCTTTATACACCCGCTCTGATCCCTCACAGGTAAACTCCGCTCCACTCTTTATACACCCGCTCTGATCCCTCACAGGTAAACTCCGCTCCACTCTTTATACACCCGCTCTGATCCCTCACAGGTAAACTCCGCTCCACTCTTTATACACCCGCTCCGATCCCTCACAGGTAAACTCCGCTCCACTCTTTATACACCCGCTCTGATCCCTCACAGGTAAACTCCGCTCCACTCTTTATACACCCGCTCTGATCCCTCACAGGTAAACTCCGCTCCACTCTTTATACACCCGCTCTGATCCCTCACAGGTAAACTCCGCTCCACTCTTTATACACCCGCTCTGATCCCTCACAGGTAAACTCCGCTCCACTCTTTATACACCCGCTCTGATCCCTCACAGGTAAACTCCGCTCCACTCTTTATACACCCGCTCTGATCCCTCACAGGTAAACTCCGCTCCACTCTTTATACACCCGCTCTGATCCCTCACAGGTAAACTCCGCTCCACTCTTTATACACCCGCTCTGATCCCTCACAGGTAAACTCCGCTCCACTCTTTATACACCCGCTCTGATCCCTCACAGGTAAACTCCGCTCCACTCTTTATACACCCGCTCTGATCCCTCACAGGTAAACTCCGCTCCACTCTTTATACACCCGCTCTGATCCCTCACAGGTAAACTCCGCTCCACTCTTTATACACCCGCTCTGATCCCTCACAGGTAAACTCCGCTCCACTCTTTATACACCCGCTCTGATCCCTCACAGGTAAACTCCGCTCCACTCTTTATACACCCGCTCTGATCCCTCACAGGTAAACTCCGCTCCACTCTTTATACACCCGCTCTGATCCCTCACAGGTAAACTCCGCTCCACTCTTTATACACCCGCTCTGATCCCTCACAGGTAAACTCCGCTCCACTCTTTATACACCCGCTCTGATCCCTCACAGGTAAACTCCGCTCCACTCTTTATACACCCGCTCTGATCCCTCACAGGTAAACTCCGCTCCACTCTTTATACACCCGCTCTGATCCCTCACAGGTAAACTCCGCTCCACTCTTTATACACCCGCTCTGATCCCTCACAGGTAAACTCCGCTCCACTCTTTATACACCCGCTCTGATCCCTCACAGGTAAACTCCGCTCCACTCTTTATACACCCGCTCTGATCCCTCACAGGTAAACTCCGCTCCACTCTTTATACACCCGCTCTGATCCCTCACAGGTAAACTCCGCTCCACTCTTTATACACCCGCTCTGATCCCTCACAGGTAAACTCCGCTCCACTCTTTATACACCCGCTCTGATCCCTCACAGGTAAACTCCGCTCCACTCTTTATACACCCGCTCTGATCCCTCACAGGTAAACTCCGCTCCACTCTTTATACACCCGCTCTGATCCCTCACAGGTAAACTCCGCTCCACTCTTTATACACCCGCTCTGATCCCTCACAGGTAAACTCCGCTCCACTCTTTATACACCCGCTCTGATCCCTCACAGGTAAACTCCGCTCCACTCTTTATACACCCGCTCTGATCCCTCACAGGTAAACTCCGCTCCACTCTTTATACACCCGCTCTGATCCCTCACAGGTAAACTCCGCTCACTCTTTATACACCCGCTCTGATCCCTCACAGGTAAACTCCGCTCCACTCTTTATACACCCGCTCTGATCCCTCACAGGTAAACTCCGCTCCACTCTTTATACACCCGCTCTGATCCCTCACAGGTAAACTCCGCTCCACTCTTTATACACCCGCTCTGATCCCTCACAGGTAAACTCCGCTCCACTCTTTATACACCCGCTCTGATCCCTCACAGGTAAACTCCGCTCCACTCTTTATACACCCGCTCTGATCCCTCACAGGTAAACTCCGCTCCACTCTTTATACACCCGCTCTGATCCCTCACAGGTAAACTCCGCTCCACTCTTTATACACCCGCTCTGATCCCTCACAGGTAAACTCCGCTCCACTCTTTATACACCCGCTCTGATCCCTCACAGGTAAACTCCGCTCCACTCTTTATACACCCGCTCTGATCCCTCACAGGTAAACTCCGCTCCACTCTTTATACACCCGCTCTGATCCCTCACAGGTAAACTCCGCTCCACTCTTTATACACCCGCTCTGATCCCTCACAGGTAAACTCCGCTCCACTCTTTATACACCCGCTCTGATCCCTCACAGGTAAACTCCGCTCCACTCTTTATACACCCGCTCTGATCCCTCACAGGTAAACTCCGCTCCACTCTTTATACACCCGCTCTGATCCCTCACAGGTAAACTCCGCTCCACTCTTTATACACCCGCTCTGATCCCTCACAGGTAAACTCCGCTCCACTCTTTATACACCCGCTCTGATCCCTCACAGGTAAACTCCGCTCCACTCTTTATACACCCGCTCTGATCCCTCACAGGTAAACTCCGCTCCACTCTTTATACACCCGCTCTGATCCCTCACAGGTAAACTCCGCTCCACTCTTTATACACCCGCTCTGATCCCTCACAGGTAAACTCCGCTCCACTCTTTATACACCCGCTCTGATCCCTCACAGGTAAACTCCGCTCCACTCTTTATACACCCGCTCTGATCCCTCACAGGTAAACTCCGCTCCACTCTTTATACACCCGCTCTGATCCCTCACAGGTAAACTCCGCTCCACTCTTTATACACCCGCTCTGATCCCTCACAGGTAAACTCCGCTCCACTCTTTATACACCCGCTCTGATCCCTCACAGGTAAACTCCGCTCCACTCTTTATACACCCGCTCTGATCCCTCACAGGTAAACTCCGCTCCACTCTTTATACACCCGCTCTGATCCCTCACAGGTAAACTCCGCTCCACTCTTTATACACCCGCTCTGATCCCTCACAGGTAAACTCCGCTCCACTCTTTATACACCCGCTCTGATCCCTCACAGGTAAACTCCGCTCCACTCTTTATACACCCGCTCTGATCCCTCACAGGTAAACTCCGCTCCACTCTTTATACACCCGCTCCGATCCCTCACAGGTAAACTCCGCTCCACTCTTTATACACCCGCTCTGATCCCTCACAGGTAAACTCCGCTCCACTCTTTATACACCCGCTCTGATCCCTCACAGGTAAACTCCGCTCCACTCTTTATACACCCGCTCTGATCCCTCACAGGTAAACTCCGCTCCACTCTTTATACACCCGCTCTGATCCCTCACAGGTAAACTCCGCTCCACTCTTTATACACCCGCTCTGATCCCTCACAGGTAAACTCCGCTCCACTCTTTATACACCCGCTCTGATCCCTCACAGGTAAACTCCGCTCCACTCTTTATACACCCGCTCTGATCCCTCACAGGTAAACTCCGCTCCACTCTTTATACACCCGCTCTGATCCCTCACAGGTAAACTCCGCTCCACTCTTTATACACCCGCTCTGATCCCTCACAGGTAAACTCCGCTCCACTCTTTATACACCCGCTCTGATCCCTCACAGGTAAACTCCGCTCCACTCTTTATACACCCGCTCTGATCCCTCACAGGTAAACTCCGCTCCACTCTTTATACACCCGCTCTGATCCCTCACAGGTAAACTCCGCTCCACTCTTTATACACCCGCTCTGATCCCTCACAGGTAAACTCCGCTCCACTCTTTATACACCCGCTCTGATCCCTCACAGGTAAACTCCGCTCCACTCTTTATACACCCGCTCTGATCCCTCACAGGTAAACTCCGCTCCACTCTTTATACACCCGCTCTGATCCCTCACAGGTAAACTCCGCTCCACTCTTTATACACCCGCTCTGATCCCTCACAGGTAAACTCCGCTCCACTCTTTATACACCCGCTCTGATCCCTCACAGGTAAACTCCGCTCCACTCTTTATACACCCGCTCTGATCCCTCACAGGTAAACTCCGCTCCACTCTTTATACACCCGCTCTGATCCCTCACAGGTAAACTCCGCTCCACTCTTTATACACCCGCTCTGATCCCTCACAGGTAAACTCCGCTCCACTCTTTATACACCCGCTCTGATCCCTCACAGGTAAACTCCGCTCCACTCTTTATACACCCGCTCTGATCCCTCACAGGTAAACTCCGCTCCACTCTTTATACACCCGCTCTGATCCCTCACAGGTAAACTCCGCTCCACTCTTTATACACCCGCTCTGATCCCTCACAGGTAAACTCCGCTCCACTCTTTATACACCCGCTCTGATCCCTCACAGGTAAACTCCGCTCCACTCTTTATACACCCGCTCTGATCCCTCACAGGTAAACTCCGCTCCACTCTTTATACACCCGCTCTGATCCCTCACAGGTAAACTCCGCTCCACTCTTTATACACCCGCTCTGATCCCTCACAGGTAAACTCCGCTCCACTCTTTATACACCCGCTCTGATCCCTCACAGGTAAACTCCGCTCCACTCTTTATACACCCGCTCTGATCCCTCACAGGTAAACTCCGCTCCACTCTTTATACACCCGCTCTGATCCCTCACAGGTAAACTCCGCTCCACTCTTTATACACCCGCTCTGATCCCTCACAGGTAAACTCCGCTCCACTCTTTATACACCCGCTCTGATCCCTCACAGGTAAACTCCGCTCCACTCTTTATACACCCGCTCTGATCCCTCACAGGTAAACTCCGCTCCACTCTTTATACACCCGCTCTGATCCCTCACAGGTAAACTCCGCTCCACTCTTTATACACCCGCTCTGATCCCTCACAGGTAAACTCCGCTCCACTCTTTATACACCCGCTCTGATCCCTCACAGGTAAACTCCGCTCCACTCTTTATACACCCGCTCTGATCCCTCACAGGTAAACTCCGCTCCACTCTTTATACACCCGCTCTGATCCCTCACAGGTAAACTCCGCTCCACTCTTTATACACCCGCTCTGATCCCTCACAGGTAAACTCCGCTCCACTCTTTATACACCCGCTCTGATCCCTCACAGGTAAACTCCGCTCCACTCTTTATACACCCGCTCTGATCCCTCACAGGTAAACTCCGCTCCACTCTTTATACACCCGCTCTGATCCCTCACAGGTAAACTCCGCTCCACTCTTTATACACCCGCTCCGATCCCTCACAGGTAAACTCCGCTCACTCTTTATACACCCGCTCTGATCCCTCACAGGTAAACTCCGCTCCACTCTTTATACACCCGCTCTGATCCCTCACAGGTAAACTCCGCTCCACTCTTTATACACCCGCTCTGATCCCTCACAGGTAAACTCCGCTCCACTCTTTATACACCCGCTCTGATCCCTCACAGGTAAACTCCGCTCCACTCTTTATACACCCGCTCTGATCCCTCACAGGTAAACTCCGCTCCACTCTTTATACACCCGCTCTGATCCCTCACAGGTAAACTCCGCTCCACTCTTTATACACCCGCTCTGATCCCTCACAGGTAAACTCCGCTCCACTCTTTATACACCCGCTCTGATCCCTCACAGGTAAACTCCGCTCCACTCTTTATACACCCGCTCTGATCCCTCACAGGTAAACTCCGCTCCACTCTTTATACACCCGCTCTGATCCCTCACAGGTAAACTCCGCTCCACTCTTTATACACCCGCTCTGATCCCTCACAGGTAAACTCCGCTCCACTCTTTATACACCCGCTCTGATCCCTCACAGGTAAACTCCGCTCCACTCTTTATACACCCGCTCTGATCCCTCACAGGTAAACTCCGCTCCACTCTTTATACACCCGCTCTGATCCCTCACAGGTAAACTCCGCTCCACTCTTTATACACCCGCTCTGATCCCTCACAGGTAAACTCCGCTCCACTCTTTATACACCCGCTCTGATCCCTCACAGGTAAACTCCGCTCCACTCTTTATACACCCGCTCTGATCCCTCACAGGTAAACTCCGCTCCACTCTTTATACACCCGCTCTGATCCCTCACAGGTAAACTCCGCTCCACTCTTTATACACCCGCTCTGATCCCTCACAGGTAAACTCCGCTCCACTCTTTATACACCCGCTCTGATCCCTCACAGGTAAACTCCGCTCCACTCTTTATACACCCGCTCTGATCCCTCACAGGTAAACTCCGCTCCACTCTTTATACACCCGCTCTGATCCCTCACAGGTAAACTCCGCTCCACTCTTTATACACCCGCTCTGATCCCTCACAGGTAAACTCCGCTCCACTCTTTATACACCCGCTCTGATCCCTCACAGGTAAACTCCGCTCCACTCTTTATACACCCGCTCTGATCCCTCACAGGTAAACTCCGCTCCACTCTTTATACACCCGCTCTGATCCCTCACAGGTAAACTCCGCTCCACTCTTTATACACCCGCTCTGATCCCTCACAGGTAAACTCCGCTCCACTCTTTATACACCCGCTCTGATCCCTCACAGGTAAACTCCGCTCCACTCTTTATACACCCGCTCTGATCCCTCACAGGTAAACTCCGCTCCACTCTTTATACACCCGCTCTGATCCCTCACAGGTAAACTCCGCTCCACTCTTTATACACCCGCTCTGATCCCTCACAGGTAAAAATACAGGATTCACAGGTAAAGCTCTGATACACCCGCTCTGATCCCTCACAGGTAAACTCCGATCTTTATAGATCAGAGAAAGAGAGACAGAGAGACAGAAATAAGAAAGGGAAAAGGAAAGATCTAAGAAAGGAGAGAGAAACAAGAGAGGACAGAAAAGGATAGATGAGACAGAAAGAGAGAAGGAGAGATAAATGAGAGACAGGAACAGAGTGAGAACAGAGAAGAGGAGAGAAGAGAGGAGAACAGAGCTACAGACAGACAGCTGAGAGAGAAGAGAGAGAGAGAGACAGGGAAAGAGAGAGACACAGAGAGAGTCAAGGGAAAGAGAACACAACAGAAAGCTGAAGAGAGAGAGCAGATACAGAAGAGGAAGAGAGAGACAGAGAGGAGAATAGAGGAGACAAGAGGGAGAAGATAGAAGAGGAGAGGAGAGAGACAAGAAGAGATAGAGAAAGAGAAGAGAGAGAGAGAAGAAAAGATATACAGAGATAGAGAAAGAGAGAGAGGAGACAGATAAAGAGAAGAGAGAGAGAGAGGTAGAGAGACGAGAGACAGGTAAAGACAAGAGAGAGAGAGACAGAAAGATAGAGAGAGAGAGAGAGAGAGAAAGAGAGACACCCATGCTAGACAGTGCTTGATAGACAGAGAGAGAACAGGATAGGCAGAGAGAGGCAGCAGAGACAAAACAGTATGGAGATAGATTAGAGTAGAGAGATAAAGGCAGAGAGACAGATACAGGTAAATTAGCAGAGATAGATAGATAGAATGAAAGAAAGAATGAAAGATAGATGGATGAATGGGTTGATAGATGTATAGACAGAAATGCAGCTAGAACGAGAGGGACTGCAAAGGAAAGCAAGAGAGGCAGAAAGACAGGCAGACATATCCACACATATTGAAAGAGACTGAGAAAAGCACAATAGAGAGGCTGATAGAGACCGACTCTCTCTCTCACACACACACACACACACACACACACACACACATCCTCACACACACTCACAGAGAGAGTGAGGGAGATGAAAAGAGAGAGACAATGGGAATTTTAGAGTGGGAGAGGCAGCGGATAAAAAGAGAGAAATACGTACACACAAACACATAGGCACCCACAAAGAAAAAAAGAGAGAGAGGGCTGAGAGAGAGAGAGGACGATCGAAAGGGAGAAAAAGAGAGAATTGACGGGAGAGAAAGTGAGGGTGGGGCAGAGAATGTAATACAGAGAGAGAGAGAGAAAGGGAGAGATGGATAGAGACAGGCAGAGAGAATGAGAAAGGGAAAGAGGGAGAAGGAGGGAGACAGAGTGTATGACAAAGGTCGAGAGAGGAAGTGAGAGAGAGAGAGAGAGATCATGAAATAGACAAAGGGAAGTACAACGAGTGAGAAAGAGAGAGAAAGCAACAGCGAGAGAGGCAAAAAGAACAGAGAGACAAAGAAAGAGAGATACGCAGAGGGAGAGCAAGAGAGAAAGGGAGGGAGAGTCAGAATGAGTGAGTAATGCGGGAGAGAAAGAGGCAACGAGAGCCAGAGTGCGACAAGAAAAGTGAGAGATAGAGACACAGAGAGAGGGAGAGGCACAGAAAGAGAAAGAGAGAGACAGGCAGAGAGACAAAGAGAGAGAGAGTGCTTGAGAGGGGTGTAGAGACAGAGAGAGATAGAGAGGGAGAGAGAGATAGAGAGAAAGGGTGAGAGAAAATAAGAGAGAGAAAGCAAGGGAAGGAGAGATCGAGATGCAAACAAACAGGCAGAGGCAGAGAAGATGAGTCAGAGAGAGATAGACCATGAAACGGACAAAGGGGAGTTTAGCAAGTGAGAAATAGAGATAAACCGAGAGTCGAAGACAGATAGAGAGCAAAGACAGAAAGAGAGATAGACAGAGAAAGAGGGCGCGAGAGCAAGGCATAGAGTAAAAGATGTTTACACAGGGAGAAACAAAGAGAAAGAGAGGGAAAGTATGACATAAGGAGAGTAAAGAGGAAGAGAAAGCGAGAGCCATAGAGCGAGAAGGAAAGAATGAGAGCTGGGGACACAGAGAGAGAGGCACAGAAAGCAAGAAAGAGAGAGAGAGGGGGAGACAGACAGAGAGACAAACAGAGAGAGCGTGTGAGAGGGGGAGAGAGAAACAGAAAGTTAGAGTGGCAGAGAGACCGGAGGAGAGAGAGAGGAGAGAAAAAGGGTAATCGAAAGGGAGGAAAAGGGAGGGTTGCTGGGTGAGAAAGAGAGTGTGAGGCTGAGCATGAAATAGAGAGAGAGGCAGGCAGAATGAGAGATTGAAAAAGGAAGAAGGGGAGATACAGTGTGTGACATAGCGCAAGAGGGAAAGAGAAAGAGAGGGAGGGAGAGAGAGATTGAGAGAAAGAAGGGCAGAAACACACCGAGTGAGGGAGGCAGAGGGAGAAGGAAATAGTGAGATTTAGAGACACAGCAAGAGAGGCTGACAGAGAGAGAGAGACAGAGCAAGAATATTGAAAAAGGGAGGGAGAGAGAGAGAAAAGAGAGAGACAGAGTTAGGCACAAAGTGTGAAAGCGAGACAGATAGAGAGTGAAAGAGAGAGAGATGACACAAAGATTGGCCGGGTATTTAACAGTGAGGTTGAGTGTCTTCGGCTACAGGAAAAAATAGATGGGATGGTCAAATGGGCAGCTAAGTGTCAGATGTAATTTAACCCTGAAAAGTCTGAGGTGATACACTTTGGAAGGAGTAATTTGACAAGGAAGCATTCAATGAACGGCATGACACTAGGAATTTCTGAGGAACAAAGGAACCTTGGCGTATTTGTCCATCGATATCTGAAGGCGGAGGGGCATCTTAGTGGGGTGGTGATAAAGGCATATGGGACACTTGCCTTTATCAATCGAGGCATAGATTTCAAAAGTAGGGTGGTCATGTTGGAGTTGCATAGAACCTTGGTGAGGCCACAGCTGGAGTACTGTGGTACTGTGTGCAGTTCTGGTCACAACATTATAGGAAGGATGTGATTGCTGTGGAGCGGCTGTAGAGGAGATTCACCAGGATGTTGCCTGGGATGAAACATTTAAGATATGAAGAGAGATATGCTTGGGTTGTTTTCTTTGGAGCAGAGAAGACTGAGGGGCCACCTGATCGACGTGTAAAAGATTGTGAGGGGCATGAAGAGGGTGGATAGGGAGCAGCTGTTACCCTTAGTTGAAGGGTAAGTCACAAGCGGGCATAGTTTCAAGGTGCAGGGCAGGAGGTTTAGAGGGGATGTGAGGAAAAACTTTTTTTTCCCCAGAGGGTGATGGTCTGGAATACACTGCCTGGGAGGGTGGTGGAGGCAGGTTGCCTCACATCATTTAAAAAGTACCTGGATGAACACTTGGCGCGTCATAACATTCAACGCTTTGGGCCAAGTGCTGGTAAATGGGATTAGGTCGATAGTTCACATATTTCTCATATTTCGGTATAGACTACATAGGCCGAAGGGCCTCTTCTGCACTGTGATTCTCTGTTTCTGTGATTCTGAGAGAGTGAGTGAGAGAGAGAGATAATAGAGAGAGAGGGGGGAGGAAGCGCACTGAGAGAGGGAGAGAGAGGGAGGAGTAGAGAATGAGAGTTGGAGACACAACAAGACAGGTCAAGAAATGGAGAGCGAGAGAGAGCGAGAGGAAGAGAGGCATAGAAAGAGATAGAGTTAGGCACACATTGTGAGAGAGAGACTGAGAGAGAATGAGACAGAGAGAGAACGTGACGGATAGACACAGAGTGTTGGAGAGAGAGATCGAGAGAAAGTGAAAGTGAGAAAGAGAGGGAAGGAGAGAGCAAGAGACAAACAGACAGGCAGAGGCAGAGAAGGAGAGGCAGAGAGCGGGACACTGAAATAGTGAAAGGAAAGTATAGCAAGTGAGAAAGGGAAAGAAAGCCAGAGTGGAAGAGAGAAAGAGAACAGAGAGACAAAGAGAGAGATAGAATGAGAAGGAGAGCGAGAAAGATAGATGCACAGAGGGGAGATGGAGAGAAAGAGAGGGAGAGAGAGACATTGAGAGGGTAAAAAGGAAGATTAAGAGACAGCGATAGCCATAGAGTGAGAGGGAAAAAGTGAGAGATAGAGACAGGGTGCGAGAGGCACAGAGAGAGAGAGATTGGGAGAGACTGGCATACAAATGGAGAGAGTATGCAAGAGGGGAGAGAGACAGAGTGGCAGAGAGAGAGAGCGCAAGAGAGAGAGAGGGAGAAGGCGGTGTAACATAAAGACAAACATAGATCGATAAATAGATTAGATGACAGGTAGGCAGGCAGGAAGGCAGATGCACAGGCAGACAAGCAGATAGACAGATACACAAATAGAGAGATAGATAGATAAACAGATAGACAGAGAGATAGACAGACAGATTGACTGAACGTCAGTTTTAGGGAAAGGAACTGAGAAGGAGAGCAAGAGAGGCGGAATGAAAAACAGAGGTACACACAGAGATTGAAAGAGACGGAGAAATGTGATTGAGACAGAGATGCAACGACACACACATACTCACATGGACACACATGCACACTCAGTGCGTGTGCAGGAGAGAGAGAGAGAGAGAAATTGAGAGAGAGAGATAGTGAGAGAACAAGAATAGAGAGAGATGCATAAATGCATCGAGTGGAGGAGACAGAGGGAGATGGAGGGAGTGAGATTTAGAAACACAGCGAGAGGGATAGAGAGAGAGAGGGAGAGACAGAGGGGGAGAGAGATAGAGAGACAGAGAGAAAAGTTGAAAAAGAGGGGCAGAGAAAAAGTGAGAGAGGCATAGAGAGAGACAGGGCTAGACGCAAAGTGTGAGAGCTAGACAGAGAGAGAGAGACAGAGAGAAAAAGAGTCAGAGAGACAGAGTAAGAGATAGACAGATAGGGAGAGAGAGGAGAGAGAGATAGAAGGAGAGAAAGAGACAAAGGGAAGTTTCGGGCATGAGAGACAGAGAAACAAACACACACATACGTAGACACTGACACGGAAAGAGAGAGAGAGGGCTGAGAGAGACAGGGTGGTCAAAATGAGAAAAGGAGAGAGTTGATGGGAGAGAATGAGAGGGTGAGGCGGAGAAAGAGAGAGGCAGATAAATTAAGAGAGTAAGAGGAGGAGAGAGACAGATTGTGTTACATAGTGTGGGAGGTCTAGAGAAAGGGAGGGAGTCATAGGGAGGAGGAGAGAATGATAGTTAGATAAATAGTGGGAGAGAAACAGAGAGACAGAAAGAGAGAGATAGACATTGAAAAAGAGAGAAGGGGAGATAAAAGAGAGAGAGGTAAAGAGAGAGACAGAGTGAGACACGGTCTGAGAGAGAGAGAGAGTGAAAAAGAGGGAGGGAGAGATAGAGATAGCGAGCAAGCGAGAGAGAGAGAGAGAAAGAGACAGAAAAAAAGAAAGGGAAAGAGAGAGGAACAGACAAACAGACAAGCAGAGGCAACGAAGAGGCAGAGAGAGGGAGACAGGCAATGAAACAGACAAAGGAAAGTTTATCAAGCGAGGAAGAGAGAGAAGGCGAAAGTGAAAGAGGGAAATAGAACAGAGAGACAAAGAGACAGTGACTGAGAAGGAGGGCAAGAGTGTGAGGCACAGCAAGAGACAGGGATTGACACGCAGAGGGAGATAGAGAGAAAGAGGTGTATAGATTGACAGAGAGAGTAAAGAGGAAGAGAAAGAGACAGAGAAGGGATTTGTGAGAGATGGAGACACAGCGAGAGCGGTACAACAGATAGAGAGAGAGTCATAAAAGCAGAGAAAGTTAGCGAGAGAGGTGAAGAGAGGCAGAGAGATATTGAGTGACGGAGACAGAGAGAGACAGAAAAAGACAGAGGGAAATTGAGACACAAAAATTCAGAGAGAGATAGATAAATAGACAGATAGATATATAGATAGACAGACAGACAGGCAGACAGAGCGAGGGAGAGGGAAACAAAGGGATAGAGAGACAGAGAGAGAGAAAGTGGGACATAAACAGAGAGTGTGGAAGTGAGAGGGGAGAAAAAGAGACAGGGTGAGTGAGATCCAGAGAGAGAGAGAAAGGGAGAGGAAGAACGAGGTAATGAGAGAGACAGCGAGCGTAAAAAACATAGAGATAAAGAGTTCAAGAGCGACAGAGGAGGAAAGGGAGAGACACAGCAAAAGGGAGAGAGTGAGATGTGCCCGGAGAAAAAGGGAGACAGGTAGCGGGGGGGAGGGAGAGAGAGAGGGAGAGAGAGAGAATGAGAGAGATTGATAGTGAGATAGTTTCGCATTTGATTGTGGTGTGGAATCAGTTTTTGAGGGATTTTGAATATTTCCAGATATTTTATTCGTTGAATTTAGTAATAAACAGCAACTCTTAACCCACTATAATCGCACAACTGAATGTCCACAGTTAAAGAGGACATTTACACCACAGGGTATAATAGAACAGCGTGGAGAGAGGCAGTCTAACATTTGGAATTTAATCAATATTTGGCAACAGTCAAGTGATGGATATCACTGAAACAATAGATCTAGATGAGGGACTGATGGTTATTGAGTGGACAGCATATTATTCGGGTGAACACAGCTCTTGTTTTTTTTATTAGTTAATTACTTTGATAAGTAGAGTCCAGTCCTTGGATCCTGGGAGCTCAATTTAAAAATAAATATTTTGTATCACTAAACTCAAAGTCATTATCTGTTTGTTCACATATTTTAAAAAACAATTTGAACAATGTTGCAATTTCAATGTCCCTGAGGTGATCCCACAGGGTATAAATTAAAGGCTTTGGGAGTGTATCACCTCAGCGTTTAAGGCAGAGATTACCAGCAGCACAAAGGGGCACATTACTTCGCACTGAAACGATGCACTCAATTGATGTGGCTGAGAAAATATTCTACCCAATCCTTGCTGTTATAGGTGTTCCTGGTGAGTGACCATAACTATTGAAGTTGTGTAAATCTGTATGTGAGGGGCTCTCTCATTTTAAACTGTGACTGAAAATATTACATGCTGATCTGGTGCTCACTGTCATAGACACACTGAATCAGTGATATAATTTGCAGAATTAAAATGTATTGAATGTCTCTGCAGCTTTATTCAATTTTGTCAAATGAAAATAAACCTTTGATTGTTACTCGCAAGCTCTCAAATGAATTATGTCCTAGTATTCAGTAGAAAATTGTGTAATGTTAAAGTAGACCTTAGTGAAGGCAAAATCTCTGAAGGAAAGGTTTGTGGGAGTCAGAGGAAAATCACCCTGAGTGTGGGTCATTAATCAGAGTGGAATACCTGGCCCCAGTCACCATTCTGTCACGGACTGTGCCTGTTCATGTCAAATTGTCCTAAGTGTGTGTTAGTAACCAGATTGGAAAACCTCACTCCAGTGGCCAAGTGTTTTTGGGTCTATCTGTTAATGTCAAATTGTCCTAAGCGTGGGTTAGTAACCAGAGTGGAATAACTGACTGCAGTCAACATTTATTTTTGGTTATATCTGGCATTGTAGAATTGCATTGAGTGTAGGTCAGTATCCAGAGTGGAATACGTGCTCCAAGTGATAATGTATGACTGGGAACATTTGTCGGTGTCGAATTGAACTGTTGTGGGTCAGTAACCGCACTGAAAGGATTCGTTTCGATTTGGAAATCATGTTTGTTTTTATTGATGAACAGTCTTGCCATTCCTTGGAGCTCTCTCTGTGTTTTACCTTCTGTATAGTGTGACAACAGGAAGTGTTTTGATGTTGGTTGAAGATATTTGGTAGTGAGTGTATGAAGTTAAATGTCTGGATTTAGCTCCATTTTCTATTGAGCTGCTCCAACAGAAATAGATGTCAACCTGTTCCTGACACTTACACAATCCGGCATCACTCTTACAGTGTTCCAATGTTCTTTTTGATTGTTTTATAAAGCCAGAAGAGATCAGAGCAGATGAAGGTCATTCCGCCCATGGAGTCAGCTCAGCCATTCAGTGAGATCATTGCTGATCTGATCATCGTCACCTCCACAATGCTGCCTTTTCCCCATAACCCTTGATTCTCTGACTGATTAAAAATCTGTTGAGCTCAGCCTTGAATATATTTAATGACTCATCATCTACAGCCCTGTAGGGGAACTAATTCCACAGATACACTAATCTTGGAGAGAAGAAATTCCTCCTAATCTTGTTGAATGCTTTCTCTGAGATGATGCCCACTCAACCTGAACCCTCCCACAAGGGTAAACAGCTTCTCAACATGTACCATGTCAAGCCCCCTCGGAATCTTAAATGTTTCAATAAGGTCCCCTCTCATTCTATTAAACTCCAATGAGTACAGGCCCAACCTACTCAATCTCTCCACATGAAAAGAGTCCCTCCACATCCGGCACCAGCCTTTAACCTTCTGTGGGTTGCCTCCACTTCCAGTATATCTTTCCTCAAATAAGGGGACCAAAATTGTTGACATTATTCTAAGTGAGAGCCTTGTACAGTTCTAGCATGACATCCCCATTTTTATAATCCATTCCCTTTGAAATTAAAGCCAACATTTTATTTCCCTTCTCTATAACCTGCTGAAATTAACGTTTTCATATTCATGTGTGCGGGCTCCCAAATCCCTCTCTGCTGCAGCTTTCTGCAGTCTTTCTCCATTTAAGTAATATTGAGCTCCTCTATTCTTCCTGCCAACGTGCATAAACCCACAGTTTCCGATAATATCTGCTACTGCCAAGTTTTGCCAACTCACTTAACATTTCTATGTGCCCCTGTAGGCCCTTTGAGTCTTCCTCACCACTTGCCTTCACACCAGTTTGTGTGATAACTGGAAATTTGGTGATAGTACATTCACTTCCATCATATAAGCCATTAATATATATTGTAAGTAACTGTGGTCCCAGCACTGATCCCTGTGGCGCTCCACTACTTACAGTTTACGATTGTGAAAATGCCCCCCTTATCTCAGCTCACTGTCTTCTGTTAGTTAGCAAATCCTCTATCCAAGCTAGCGTACTACCCCCAGGACCATGAGCTCTTATCTTATTAAGCAGTCGTGTGTCTTGTACCTTATTGAATGCCTTTTTGGAAATACAAGAATATTGCATATCCTGTTTCCCCTTTATCCATTCTGATTTTTACTTCCTCAAATAATTCTAATAAATTTGCCAGGCACGATTTCCCCATCATCAAGCCATGCTAACTCTGCTTGATTATATTATGTATTTTAAATGCTCTGCTATCACATTCCTTGTAATAGACTCTAACATTTTCCCAATAGTGCATGTTAAGCTATTTGGCCAGTAGTTACCTGAGCTTTTTGTCTCCCTCCCTTTTTGAATAAGGTTGTTACTTTGGAAGATTTCCAATCTTCTGAGTTTTTCCAGTATCAAACGATTCTTGGAAGATGACTGTCAGGGAATCCATTATGTGTGCAGATACTGCCTTTAATATTCTAGGATGCAACCCATCAGGGATTTATTGGCTTTTAGCTCCATTAGTTTCTTGATCACTTTTTCTCTAGTGATAGTTATTTCTTTATTCCCTTCCCCCATTTTCCCCCTGATTATTTAGTATATTTGGAATCTGATTAGTGTTGTCTACCATGAAGACTGATGCAAAGCATTAATTCAACTCCTCTGCCACTTCCTGGTTCCCCATTCTCTTTTTCACAGACTCATTCTCTAAGAGGCATTAATTCACTTAAGCCTCTCTCTTCATTTTTTTTATATTTAAAGCAGCTGCTACGTAACATTTTTATAAGACCTGCTAGTTATCGCTCAATGTTTATTTTCCCAATCTTTAATGTATTTCTGGTTAACTTTTTTTGGTTTAAAAAAAAAATCATAATTCTGGCTGACGACTAAACTTTGACACATTGTATGTATTTCTTTTTTCAGCTTGATTCTATCCTCAACTTCTTGGGTAAACTATGGTTGATTATGTCCATCCTACACTCCTAATTCCTCACAGGGATATATCACTGATCTGAGTCATGAACTATTTTCTTAAACGTCTGCCATTGTTCATCACCCGTCTTTTCTGTTGAACTCCTTTCCCAGTCTTCTCCAGCCCACTCTGCCCTCATTCCTTTGTAATTATCTGTTTGTGAGTTTAGCACAGTTGTTTCGGACCCATTTTCACTCTCAAACTGAATGCTAAATTATACCATGTTATGGACATTTTTTTCCGAGGGGACCTTTTACACTTAGATCATTTATTAACCTTCCTCATTACACATTAACACATCCAAAGTAGACTGATCCCTGATCCACAGCAAATTGTTCTAGGAAATTCTCCCAGATACACTCTATGATTTCCTGATTGTGGCTCCATCTGCCAGTGTGATTTTCCCAAACGACATGGAGATTCAAGTCACCCATGATTAATGTACTTCCATTTTTTCATCTCCTGACTTATTCTCTTTCCTATGGTATAGCTACTGTTAGGTGCCCTGTAGACACTCCCACCACTGTCTTCACCCCCTTGTTATTTCTTACCTCTACCCATGTGAATTCTACATCTGCAGATCCAAAATAATCTCTTGCTATCCAACGTATTTGATCTCATCGAAAAAAGCTATCCCACCACCATTTTCATCCTGCCTGTCCTTTCGAAAATCACATGTCCCTGAATAATTAGTTATCAGCTTTGATCTCTTTGTAAACAGGTCTCCGTAATGGCTATAAGATCATTCTCATTAACCTCTATTTTTGTCTTTAATTTAATTGTTTGGTTCTGAATACTGCCAGCAATTAAGTAATGAGGCATCAATTTTCACTTTTTTACCACTTCCCCATTTGACTCAATTTGCTGTTGTGTTTTTTATGTTTCTACACTCTGTCCCTTTCTGTCACATTCTGGATATCATTACCTAAATAGCTGCCCTGCAAACTTCCCACATCGTTTTGCTTCTTAGACCTACTTCTCCCCTCTCCAGAAATCCCGCCCACCTATTTATCTTAAAACACTCTCTAGAGCCCTAGTTATTCAATTCACCACGACGTTGGAATCTGCATCTTTAAAGTGAAGCCCTTCCCAGCGGAATAGCTCCCTCCTATCCCAGCACTGGTGCCGGTGCCCCTTGAACTGAAACCCATTTTTCCCACACCAAACTTTGAGCACATATTTAAATCCATGTCTTTATTTATCCTATGCAAGTTTGCCCATTGTTCAGGTAGTAATCACGAGACTTTTATCTCAGAGGCTTTGCTTTTTAATTTAGCTCCTAACTGTTCGAATTCTTTAAGCAGAATTTCGTTTCTAGGTCTGTCAATGTCACTGGCACCAACATGGATGGTGACAAGTTGATTTATCTCCTCCATTCCAAGTTCCTCTCCAGCCCTGAGGAGATGTCCTGGCATCGGGCAGGAAAGAGAGCCTTCGGAACTCATGCAATGAACAATACCCTTCGCCAATTATACTGTCCCCTACCACTACTGAATTTCCTAATTCCACTCCCAGCTTGAATGGCTGCCTGTACCACGGTGCCGTGGTCAGATTGAACAGTTGTAGGGGCCGAGGCCCCTTGAACGCGACTCCCTTGGTCCCCATACTTACGTCACCTGCGGTCAGACACTCCTGTCCCTGATCCCAGACCAAATGTGAATTTCCTGATCTGAGGGGTGTGACCACCTCTTGGAGCAAAGTGTCCAGGTAACTCTCCCCTCCCTGATGTGGTGCAATGTCTGCAGCTCGGACACCAGCTCCTTAACTCAGATCCGAGTGTTCTCGAGCTGCAAACTCTTGCTACTGATGTGCTCGCTCTGGATCACCTTGGTGTCCAAGAGGCCAACATGCTGCTGCAGCTACACATTAGCTGTACTGCCATTGCTAATGTATTTTAATTCATTAATTTACCAATTATATTAGCATTCCTGCTCGTCAGACTTGAATAAGTCCGCCTAGAAGCACTTGATTGTTATTATTATTTTGCACAGTAGTACCAAATTTATACTTAAGAAGCTTTTTTTCAGAGGAAAAATACCCTACAGACCTCAAAACAAACTAAAGACTTCACTTTTACTTTAATGACTACACGTACCCACCAATTAGCTGTTCTCGCGCTCTTTTCCCTCTCTGCTCTTTCAAGGTCTATTGTTTCTCTCTTGTCTCTTTAATGATTTCTTTTTAATGGGTGATACAAAGTAGGTGGAAAGGCAAGTGATGAAGATGACACAAAGTTTCCACAGAGGGGTAGAGATAGGTTAAGTGAGAGAGCAAGCACTTGGCAGCTGGAATATAACGTGGGAAAATGTGAGGTTATGCACTGTGGCACGAAGAATAGAGGAGCTGAATATTATTTAAATGGGGTAAGACTGCAGGAAGCTGCAGCACAGAGGGATTTGGGAGTCCGTCTGCATGAATCCCCCCCCCCTCCGAAAAAAACAAACACATTATTTCAACAGGTAATAGGGAAGGCAACAGAGTTGTTGGCATTTATTCAAAGGGAATGGAGGAAAACATTGGGTGGTCTTGCTAATACTTTGCACAGCATAAGTTAGGCCATGCCTAGAATACTGTAAACAGTTTTGGCCCCTTGTCTAAGGAAGTATATACTGACATTAGAGGCAGCCCATAGAAGTATCACTAGATTAAGCCCGGGTATGAAGTGATTTTCTTCTGTGGAGAGGTTGAGTAGATTAGACCTGTCCTCACTGGAGTCTGTAAGAATAAGATGCAGCTTTATTGAAACAAATAAGATTCTTGGGGAGCTTGGCAGGGTAGATGCTGATAAGTTGATTTCCCTTGCGGAGGGTCGGGGACCAGAGGGCATAATCTCAGAGTTAGGGGTCACCTATTTAACACAGAGAGCAGGAGGAATTTCTTCTCTCAGATCGTAGTGAATCTGTGGATTATTTACTGTTGATGGCATTGAAGGCTGGGTCTTTCGTTATATTCAAGGCTGAGATAGGCAGATTTTTAATTAAAAAGGTAACAAAAGGTTCTTGGAAATGGAAGGAAAGTGGAGTTGAAGATTATCATGTCAGCAAGGACTTCATTAAATGGCGAACAGATGTGTTGTCTGAATAGCCTACTTCAGCTAATAGGTTTAATGATCTCTTGGTTTCATGCTCTCTCCTCTACCCCTGCTCAGTAATGCTCTGTGGCCACTCTCTCTGTGTGCTCCAATGGTAGCTCACTCAACTCACACTGTCTCACTATTAATGTCCCCGCAGTTCCTTCTGCTCTCTCACTTTTAATGGCACCGCTGTTTCTCACACTCTCCCACTCTCAGTGTCTGCTCTGTATCCTCTCTTACTCATAGAGTCAGAGGGTCACAGAGTATCCGAGTTATACAGCATAGAAACAGGTCCTACGGTCCATCATGACCGTGCCAGGCGTCAAGTACCTATCTAGTCTAATCCCATTTACCAGCTCTTACCCCTAACCCTGTATGCGAGGCCGTTTCAAGTGCTCATCTAAATACTTAAATGTTTTGAGTGTTCCTGCCTCTACCACCCCCTCAGGCAGTGTGCTGCAGATTCCAACATCATTCTGGGTGATTTCCCCCCCACCTCTCAAATCGTGCTAACAGCCTCGCTGCTTCTCTCGCAGCTTCTCTCACACTCTCTCGCTCCTAATGACCCCGCTTCTCTCTCACTCTCTCAGTGCTAATGGCCCCATTGCTCCTCTCTTGCTCTCTCACTCTTAATGGCCCCACTACTACTCTCTCCCTGCTAATGGCCCTACTTCTCCTCTCTTACTCTCCTCCAGTACACTGGCTTCCCTCGAATGGCCAGATCATTTGAAATTAAGCGTCAGAGACATTGCACCCTCCTCCCTTACCTCATATTACAGCCTGGGATACATCTCATCTGGGCCTGTGGGTTTATCCACTTTGAAGCCAAAACCACTAATACCTCCATCCTTTCAATGCTAATGTCTTCAAGTATATCACATTCCCCCTCCCTGATTTCAACACCTACATCGTCCTTCTCCACAGTCATCACAGATAAAAAGTAAGCGTTTATAACCTCACCTATGTCCTTCGGTTACAGGACAATCTGCCACTTTGTTCCCTGATGGGCCCTACTCTTTCCCTGGTTATCCTCAGGCCCTGAATATATTTATAAAATGCGTTGGGTTTTGCTTTACCTTTCCCGCCAGTGTTTGGTAATGTCTCCTGTTCGCTCTCCTAACGACTTGTTAACTACCACACCCCTCCCCCACCATGCACTTTTTATGCTTCTCCAGGGCTTCCGCACTGTTTTAATCCCCCTGTATCTACCATCAGTCACTTTTCTTTTTCCTTATCCAATCCTCTATATCCCTTGACAACCAGTATCCCCTGGAATTGTTTGTCCTACCCCTCACCTCTACGGGAACATGTTGGCCCTGAACTCTCACTATTTCCTTTCTGAATGACTCCCACAGGCCTGTTGGAGACTTTCCTACAATTAGCTGCTCCCAGTCCACTTTGGCCACATCCTGTCATAAAATATTGAAGTCGGCCTTCCCCAATTTCAGGACCTTTATTTACAAGCCATCTTTGTCATTTTCATTAACTACCTTAAAACCACAGCAACTATGGTCTCTCTCCCCGAAATGCTTTCCCCCACTGACACTTATACCACTTTCCTGGCTCCATTCCCTAAGATTAGGTCCAGTGCCGCCCCTTCTCTCGTAGGGCTTTAGTGTTGGCTCAGAAAGCTCTCTTTCAAGCACTTTAAGAATTCCCCCACATCGAAGCCTCTCACACTAAGACTATCCAAGTTAACACTGGTGAATTGAAATTTCCTACTATTAATACCCTTGTACACATCTCTGAGATTTTCCTACATATCCGCTCCTCTAGTGCCCTTGAATCTTTGGAGGCATTTAGTGCACCCCCAGCAAAGTGACTGCCGACTGTATTTAAGTTCTCTCCATATGGCCTCATTTGAGGAACCTTCTAAATTACCATCACTCCTTATGGCATTAATTTACTTCTTGATCAATTGTGCAATGCCAACTTCCATTTTAAACCCCCACCACCAAGTCACCATCAGCCCCCTGTCATGCCTGCACTTTATATACCCTGGAACATTGAGCTGCCAGTCCTGCCCTACCACCAACCATGTCTCTGTGACAGCAACAATATCACATTCCCATGTGTTAATCAGCACCCTCAATTCATCTGCCCTACTTTTAGGACTCCTTTCATTACAATAGCAGCGAACCAGCCTTGCATTATTCCCCTGTGCCTTAACAGGTCTACATTTGTTCTGCCTTCCAGACTCACTTAGTTCCTCTTCTATATTAGGCTTTGCACCACCCTTTACTGTACCTTCACTCATTATTACATAAAAATACCGAATTAGTTTTACCCTCCACCCACAACCTCACCCCAACATCACTAGCAAACCTCCCCACAAAGATGTTGCTCCTGTGCCAGTTCAGGTGCAACCTGTCCGATGTGTACAGGTGCCAACTTCACCAGAAACATACCCTGATCAAGGAACCAGAAGGCCTCCCCCCCGCACCATTTCTTCAGCCACGCATTCATCTTCTCTATCCTCATATTCCTATACTCACTTCCATGTGACAAGGGGGCCATCCAGAGGTTGCAACCTTTGAGGTCCTACTTTTTAATCTGCTGTCTAGTTCCCTAAATTCATTTTGCAGGACCTCATCCCTCTTTCTACCTAAGTCGTTAGTACCAATGTGAACCACGACCTCTGAGTTTTCCCTCCCTCTTCAGAGTGCCCTGCAACTGTTCTGTGATATCCTTGACCCTGGTACCAGGGAGGCAACACACCATCCTGGAGTCACGTCTACAGCTGCAGAAGCTCCTGTCTGCACCCCTCACGATTTATTCTCCTACCACTACTGCTCTTGCACTCTTACCCCTCCCCACTTGTGCAGCTGAGACACCCACAGTGCCTGCAATTTGACTCTGGTTGCAATCTCCAGAGGAACATTCACCCTTAGCCTTTTGCAACACAGAAAAACAGGGTTTCCTCATTACCTGTCTGGTGCTTTCCTCATTACATACCTGTGGGGCTTTCCTCATTACATACCTGCCTACCTTCTTCTGAATGGTGGTCCCCCATTCCCGCACTTCCTCAAGCTGCTGAGTGACCACATCTAAAAATGTTTTATCCACGTAACTCTCAGCCTGGTGGATGCACCGCTGTGTCTCCAACTGACGTTAACACTCTGAAACCCATTGCTCAAGCTGGTGAATCCAGTGGCACTTCCTGCACATGTGGTCATTCACAGTGCAACGTGTGTCGAAGAATCCCCATGCAAATCACATGACTGAGTCCCTTTGCCATACGTTTTGTTTGATTTTTATTAAAAAAAGCTGTTTCTCTAAATTTAAGCCAAATGGAAAACGATTTAGCTTTTTTCTGGCAAAATAAAGTCAAATGTGGTAACTGTTACCTACTGTAATGTAGTTTCAAAATGGAGAGAGATGAAAGCACCTTACTCACTAACTACAAACCAGCTCTCTCCCTTGTCCTGACATCACTCCTTTCAAATTCCAGGACCACCCAGTGCCTGTGTGAGAACAGGCTCCCTAGCAGTTAAACTCCACATCGCTCTTTATACAGCCGCTCCGCTGCGTCACAGGTAAACTCCGCATCGCTCTTTATACAGCTGCTCCACTCCCTCACAGGTAAACTCTGTTATCGCTCTTTATACAGCCGCTCTGCTCCCTCACAGGTAAACTCCTGCTCTTTAAACACCCGCTCTCGTCTGGCTCTTTTTTGTTGTTTCGCCTTTATTGTGTGTTTAATTTCCCCCTATCCTTAAATTACCAAATTTAATAATAATCAACAAGTGATTGTAACTCAGCTGCTAATTTCAATCTAAAAACAAAGCTAAAAGCTGAAATACTCACCAGCCAGTCGCCTGCCTGTCCTCCTGTGACCAAACTCTGTTTTGGTGTTGAAATCCTGTCCTCCCTGTGAGGGTCAGACATGGAGAATGTTTAATCAATAATTTCCAGGCTCTTCTCCCCTCTCTCTGACAGTTAATTTACTGGGAATTGTGATCCTGTCCCGGGGAAAGTGCAGCCTCTCCACCTGCACCACTCGCTACCTGGTGGCCATGGCAATGGCGGATCTACTGGTCATTATCACAAACGTCATACTGAACAACATCAATTATTATTATTTCCCACTGAGATTCCTGTACCTCACTCCTGTGTGTTGTGTTCACGGTGTGCTGTTGGTTGCAGCCATGGACTGTTCTGTCTGGTTCACCGTCACTTTCTCCTTTGATCGATTTGTGGCCATTCGTTGCCAGAAGCTGAAAACAGAATATTGCACCGGGAAAACTGCAGCTGTGGTTCTAGCGACAACCGGCATCCTGTTCTGTTTAAAAAACATTCCCCTATACTTTACACAGGAACCTGGACAGATAATCGACAATGTACCGAGGGGCTGTTTGACAAAGCCAAGCATTTTTACTGATCCCAGATGGGTTGGATTTAACTGGTTTCAGATGGTTTTAAACCCATTGCTTCCATTCGGTTGAATTCTGCTGATTAACGCTCTGACAGTCAGACACATTTTAGTGACCAGTCGAGTCCAGAAGGGACTGAGGGCTCAGAGTAAGGGAGAGAATCGCAGTGACCCAGAGATGGAGAGCAGGAGGAAGTCTATGATTTTACTCTTCACCATATCCGGCACCTTCATCCTCCTGTGGTCGGTGTTTGTTATAAAATTCTTCTATATTGATGTGAGAGGGTTAATTTACCTCACTGAACCTGAATATATCTTACAACAAGTCGGATTGATGCTGCTGAATTTAAGTTGTTGCACAAACACATTTATTTACGCTGTGACTCAGTCCAAGTTCCGAAAGCAGATGAAGAAAGCGGTGAATTATCCGGTTACATCAATTATTCAATTAATGAAGAGAAAAACCCTGACTGTCAGACACCTCAGCCAATCAGAGAGTTCCGGCCGCTGACGGACAGGCGCTTCCGCCAATAATGAAGCTCCGTATGATGACTGAGATGCCTCACCCAATCAGGGGTCGCCGCAGCTAACTTACAGCTGCTTGTGCCAATCAGGGCAATCAGCCTCATAACTGACAGGCGCAGCAGCCAATGGAGCAGCATCAGATTTTCATCCACAGCCACCTCAGCCATTCAGGGAGAACTGCTCGCTAAATGACAGCTACTTGAGCAAATCAAGGTGACCTACCAGCTGACTGACAGTCACTTCATCCAATCAGGGAGCTGCAGCCTTTTTGCACAGAGTCACAAAGGCCAGTCAGGGTATTCTTCCTAAGCGCCGTCATTCATTTCAACCAATCAGGAAGCGACAACTGCTGACTGACAGACAGTTCAGCCAAACAGTTCATTACAACAGCTGACTGGCATCAGCTTCATCCAATCACAAACCAGTGACTCACAGATAGTTCAGCCAATCAGTGATCTTCACCAATGACAACAGAAGTATCAGCCCATCAGGGAGCTGAACACCATCACTGACAGCCACATCAGCCAATCAGTAAGCTTCGACCGCTGCTGTCAGCACTTCAATTAATCAGACACCACAAACCAATTCCCACCATCTAGCGTGGAGTTTCATTCAATCATAGCGTTCAATAATTGACTGATAGCTCCTCAAACAAATGGAGAGTCCCAAAGGTGTGAGGGACACCAGCTCTGCCCGATTGGAGCGATTCAGCATGAGAGTGACAGCTCTAATCCAATCGGAGAGATGCAACAACCCTGGAATTTCCTGGAGTAATGAAAATCCAGCTTCAAAATCCGACCAATAGCCGAGCGCCTTGCTCAGCTCAGCAAAACCTATCCCTGCCCACTTTGCGATTGACAACAGCGTAAGCCAGTGGCTGAGTTGCTTGTAGATCATTGGCCCATCGAAATCCGTCCCAATTGCTTCGGTTCAGAAACTGTCATCAACAACCCACCGTCATGACGTCATGACGCTCGATCCTGGCTGGAGGTTGGTCAATGATCCTTAAAGCGGGGCGGCACTGGGAATTACGCCAGTGCAACTATATTTCACTGATTCTAATTAAAGCTGGAACCGAAAGGCAGAAATTCAGAGATTGAAATAGGAGGGACACAGGGAAAAGGAAGGATCAAGTTAAATAACAGAATCACAGAACTGTTACCAAGTTGAAGGTGGCCATTTGGCCCATCGTGTCTGCACCGAGCTCAATGAGCAACTCACAAAGTTCTATTCTCCAGCCTTCTCCCCATAACCTGTACTTTCTTCATTTTCAGATAACAGTCTAATTCCCGAATGAATGCTTCATTTCAACCTGCCTCCACCAGCTCTATGACTGTTTCACAGATGCAAACCACTCGCTGTGAGAAAACATAATATTTATTGTTATCAATATTTCTTTTCCTGATGACCTTAATACTGAGCTTCCTCACCCTGAGTGCTTCCACGAAAATGAACCGTTTCCCCTTGTTTAATAAAGATCACTCATTATTCTAAATAGCCATATCAAATATACTCTCAGCCTTCTCTTCTTCAAGGAAAACAATCCTAACTTAGATTCATAGAGTCATAGGGATCTACAGCACAGAAAAAGGCCCTTTTCGGCCCATCGAATCTGCGCTGGACAGACAAGTACTTAATTATTCTAAACACACTTTCCAGCACCAGGCCCATAGCCTTGTATGCCTTGGCATCACAAGTGCACATCCAAACATATCTTACATGTTATGAGGGTTTTTGATTCAACCACCCTTTCAAGCAGTGAGTTCCAGATGCCCAACATCCTCTGGTTCGAAAAAAAATTCCTCACATCCCCCCTAAACCTCCTGCCCCTTACCTTAAATCCATGCCCACTGGTTATGGATCTCTCCACCGAGGGGATGAGCTCCTTCCTGTCTACCCCAACTATGTACCTCATAATTCTATACACTCAATCATCACCCCCTTCAATCTGCTCTCTTTCAGGGAAACAAAACCCAGTCTATCTAATCTCGCTTCATAACTAAAGCTCTCCAGTCCAGGCAACATCCTGGTAAATCTCCTTTGCACTCCCTCTAGTGGAATGACATCCTTCCCATAATGCAGATATCAGAACTGCACGCAATACTCTAGCTGTGGCCTGACCAGCATTTTATATATTTTAAGCATAACATCCCTGCTCTTATACTCTATGCCTCATCTAATATCGGAAGTATCCTATATGTCTTGTTAACCATCATATCTACATATTCCGCTACCTTAAGGGACCGGTGGATATGCACACCCAGGTCCCTCTGATCCTCGGCACTTCCCAGGTACAATTCATCGTGTACTCCCGTGCCTTGCTTGTCCTGCCCAAGTGAATCACCTCACACTTATCTGGGTTCAATTCCATTTGCCAATGATCAGCCCATCTAACCAGCGCATCTATATCCTCCTTTAATCTGGGGCTATCCTAGGCACTATTTACCACCCCAACAATATTCGTGTCATCGCGAACTTAATGATCAACCATCCTACATTCAATTCTAAATCGTTTATATATACCACAAACAGCAAGGGACCCAACACCAATCCCTGTAACTTCTCCAAGTTCAAACCTGGAAACATTCTCCTGAAGCTTATCTGTCCTCTGTACAGTAACTCCACATTCCTTGCCCAGAGCTCGAAGTAATACTTCAACTAGAGTCCAAACTAGTGATTTGTACAAGTTGAACTAATTTCCTTGCACTTATCCTCTATTTTACGATAAATACAGCCTTGCTTTAGTTACTGATTTCTCAAAATATACTGCCACCTTCAATGGCTTGTCCCTCTGCTCATACCCCCTTCAGAGATATATCCTTCATTTGGTCTGTCTCTCCTCATGTTCTCGCTGCTAAAATGAATCATTTTGCTTCTATTTGCATTGAACTTCATCTACCACCTGCCTATCCATTCCACTAACTTGTCCAGGCCCTTTTGAAATGCTATTCTATCCTCCTCACAGTTCAAACATATTCTGATTTAGTTGCTTATCAGCTGAAATACCGATATACCTTTCTTTTCTCCCCATGTAATGTTTTCAAGACCAATACAACAATTAGCTTTACTTTATATCCTTAATATTAGTTATCATGACCAAGTCACGATTACACTCAATTTACCCGTCTGTGTGTTGGCTATCAAGTTAACTTTTCCAAGTCAGATCGAACATTATACCCTGTGGATCAGTTATTATGTCCAATAAAAGAAACACGTACAATTGTATTCCTCTGCATAGGGTCTGAAGCCCAACTTAGCAACCAAATATCAATTTATGCATGTGTGTGTGTGTGTGTGTGTGCCCAGGCTCACGATAAACCCCAGCCAAGGGACATTGCTGAACGTGAGGTTGTATGTGCATGTATGTATTTGACTGTGTGAGTATATATGTTTTTTTAAGTTTCTGTCCGTCTGTGTGTGCGAATGTGTGTGGCAATGTGTGTGTGTGTGTTTGTGCGTATGTCTGTGGCTGTGTGCTTCTGTTTCTGTCTGAGTGCCTGTCCGTCTATGTGTCCATGCATGCGTACATCTGCGTGGGTGCATCTTTGAGGAAATGTCCGCCTGAGTGTGTGGCTGTCTGCATGTATGATTTTTGTGTGCGTGTGTATATGTGTTTGTGTGTGATTGTGCGTGCCTATTGGAGTGCACGCATCTATATACGTTTCTGTCCACATGTACGTTTGTGTCTTTTTATATGTGTGTGTGTGTGTGTGTGTGTGTGTGTGTGTGCGTGAACGCATTGTATTTCTGTGCCATGTACACATGACAGCATCCTACAGTGGGACAGCGCTGAAGGTGAGCCTGTTTTGTGTAGGTGCCTGTGTCTGTCAGCCTGTTCGTCTTCCTGTGTGTGTGGGAGAGAGAGAGACAGAGAGTGAAAGAGTGTGAGAGAGAGAAATTGTTGCTCCGGTAGACAATATTTTTTATTTAGGAAATAGCTTGTTAATGTTCTGCCATCAATCTGATCTCCATGTAAAAATAATACAAGGAAGTGCTTGTTGTGAAATGAGAATATAAGCCTAAGCAGTCTGTAAGTGTGTTTAAAAATCGCAGAGTAATCGCATGCTGCATCAAAAGAGATTGAATGTTTAAACGTTATTAGTCAAAATGGAAACGTCAAGTACAAAAAACAAAAACAAAATGCTGGAAAATCTCAACAGGTCTGACAGAATGTGCAGAGAGAAAGACTGAGTTAAAGTTTCAAGTCCGAATGACTCTTCTTCAGAGCTGCCAAGAGTAGTCATGCGGAGTCTTTACACTAATATTGTCTTTCTCTCCACAGATGCTGTCAGACCTGCTGAATTTCCAAGCATATATTTTTTGCTTCAGATTTTCAGCATCCACATTAATTTGCCATTATGGAACAGTCATGTTCTGCACCTAAACATGTTTGATGAATAAAGTTTATCATTTTTTGGAAAATTAGAGTTTTACACAGTTTCCATTCTCCTTTCTCCAATTTATCACAGACATTCATTATGTCCATTTCCTCCCGTCTTCACACTGACTTAAACCTCTTAATTGCCTAATGTTTTCCAGCTCTGAAATAAGCTCAATGACATGAATTATAAACTCATTAATTTTTGAATAGAAATACAAGTCTTCAGTAGTCAAAGACGTGTCTTATGAATGTCAGTTACAGGACTGCATTAAGACATTCTGAGACGCTGAAGTATTTCAAGCTTTAAACGGCCCATTCCATAAAAGGTTTCCTTTCTAATGCTCACAGAAAGTGGACTGCAAATTTTATCTTCACAAATTTGCAACAGTAAAGGCACAAATATCACATTAATTTGGAACTAAAATATGTCTTACAAAATAACTGTTTGCATTAGATAATAATTTCAAAGAAAAATATGTACACAATTTGTTAATTGGTAAAAATGAAAACTGTTAGATCAATCAGCAGCTTATTAAGAGGAAGCAGTAATACAAACTGCAGCAAATCTGTTTGCACATCATATGATTCAAAAACATTGAAACTTTTTCTTTCTTGATGTTTGGAAAGCAAATACGTCGATGATGTCCTCAAATAATAAGCTACCAAATTTATCACTTTGGATGTACATAATGCTGAGGGCAGATCACTATCCTTGCAGCAAACTTTAGCTAAATTCATGGAACTCAGTCCTGTGGAATTAAGCAGAATTTCTCAAGCAAGTTTGTGAACGTGAGTCATTCTTACAAAGATATATTCCATTCAAAGCTTGTAAACACTTCGAATTCTTGGATTTCAAAACTTACATATCCAAAAATGTAGATATTGATCTTGTGCTACTGAGAGAAGGAATCCGTGCGCAACTCGACCAGAGGCACAACTGATGCTGCCGTGCAGCTGGGACCAGCAGACTGCTGGGTTTATACATGGAGTTTGCAAGTTAATCATTCAACATGGGACACATTTAAGCTACAGGAAATAATTATGTGGACAGCAGCAAGGGGGTCTGAATGGAATCCTTCATTTTGAATGAATTTAATATTTAACACTGGGGTTTTATGGCATTTTTTAAATTAATCATTGTTACATCTGCACAAATACATGAACTCATTCTGACTAATCATTTTGTAACGATATAGATAAGAATATATTTCACATATTAGAATGAAAAGTCCATATTTGTAGTGTAACATGCCAGTTTCAACTGATTCTGTCCAATTACCGCCCTCCCAGCCACTGACCGCCTGCCCCACATGGTTGAAAGCATGAAATCACGCCAGTCCGGAACATGCACAGACCTACTTTTCAGGACTAAACAGGATGGAGGCCTGGAAGAGCTCATGGACATTGGAAACGATTGAGAACTTTGGGCATGGTGATTTCCTGAGCACCATATGCTGCCAATTATATCAGCCATCGCTCCAATGGACCCTCCAGCAATGGTCGCATCGATCATTTGGTCTCCCCGGCAGCAGTCACATCGCTCGGGTGGTCTCTCCAGCATTAGCCACATCTCTCGCATGGTCTCTCCAGCATTAGTTACATAGCTCGGGTGGTCTCTCCAGCAGTAGTTCCATTGTTCAGATGAACTCTCCAGCAGCAGTCACATCACTGAGGTGAACTCCCCAGCGATATACGTCTTAAGTGGACCCGGACCATGTCGTTTGGCTAAAGCAAAGCTTTGTAATCGGGGGTGTGTGAAGGGTAAATGAGAAGCATCCAGTGAAGGCTTCTCACACAAGGCTCACAAGCACTCAGGCAAAGGCTGATTCGTCCCTGTGTGCACAAGCTTCTGGGTGGCATAGACCCAGCCTGGGCTGTCACTCTGAATATAGGGAGTGTGCTCATGAACAAAAAATAGGAAAAAGAATGAGAACACTCAAGCCCGGCGTGGAAAATCCCGGCTTCTCTCTCAAACCCACACACACACAAATACATAAACACATACTCAAGCAATTACACACACAAACACACACACATATACACAAACACAATAACACACAGCCATAGATGTGCACGCAGTCTCACACTATTAAATTGTCAAACACACTTTCTCAAACATATGCACTATCTCGCCTGCACTCAATCACAGTATCATACACTCACACTGGCCCACACTCACCCTCCCACACATCCACTCACATACACATTTTCACTCACTCACTCAAATCCCAAGCTCATTAATCTGACACTCTGAAAATGTCATGCATTCTCTCTCTCACAAAAACACACACACACATGCACACACACACTCTCTAACATAGACTGACATACACTCACACTTTTCCCCATAATCACACTCACACACACATTCTCTCTCACACATTTTCACGAAATCTCATCCTCACACAATCCCACACTGTCCACATCTCTCTCTCTCTCTGTTTCTCTCTCTCCCTCCCTCTCTCTCACACACAGAACATGCACACACTCACACAGGCATATGCTCACAGACACTCTGTATTCCACATTTTTTTCTCTCACAGACACAGACATTCACTCACTCCCTCACACACATTCACAGAAGCAGTCACACATTAATCTCAAGCACACACTCACTCCGTCACACACGCACACTCCCAGAATCAAATACTCATTCAATATCACACTGTCACAATGCCACACATTCTCTTTCACCCTCACACACACTTTCACTCAACAGATGCAGGCTCACATACACACAACCACACACCAACATGCACACACACACAGATTCTGTCACGCAGTCACAATATCATACTCACAATGTCTCACACACATTGACACTCTCACTTTCTATCTCTCACAAGCAGGCACACACACATTCACATACTTACCCACAAACCCTCACAAAAACCTATCAGTTCTCACACTTGTACGCACTCACATATCACACTCACTCACAAACTCTTGCAGAGAAGCATTCATGTGCATCAACAGGCAATAGCAAACACACATTCAGAAACACTCTCCCTCTCTAATACTCTCACTCACACATTCACACATTCTCTGAAGCACTCTAAATGTCACACAACCTGCTGTCCCTCCATACACAGGCATGCACTGGCTCAATCACGCCCTCTTTCACACAATTACAAAGTCACTTTCGCAATTTCAAAATGACACACTCTTACGCACACACTATTAACGCACTCAGACACACATATGAACACATACTTCCTGAATCACAAATACATAAAGTCATTCATACTGACTCACAAGCTCTCCCATGCACGCTCTCCGCCACACACACACACACTCACAGGCTCTCAAATCCAAAGTAATATTCGCACCACACTATCACACACATACAAAGTTACACACTTGCTCAATCTTACCCTGTGTTTGTCAATGTGTGTGTGTGTATGAGTTTGTGTGTTTTATGTGGATGTGTTTTTTGTCTGTGTTTGTGTTTTATGAACGTTAATATCCCGAGCATGTGGGAGTGAGTCTGTTTTTGTCTGTGAGGGTGAGTGTTTTCAGGTAGAAATTCAACCATGATCTTATTGGATGCCGGACAGACTCCAATGCCGGAATGGCCTCCTCATTGTCCCAATTACTTAAAACATTACTCAACTTAAAGATTTCTATTTGTCCTAATTGGCGGGCGCTGTTCCCACAATCCCCCGCGGAGGGAAAGCCCTCTATCAGTGAGCAGGGCGGCACTGCACTCTGGGAGAGTGAACCGACTGCACATGCGCAACAATATTGCCTGATTAACAGGAAGCTGATTCTCATTTTTCATTTAATCATTATCACTATTTTTATTATTATTTAGCTCCTCGACGTTTCAGAGTTACAGTTCCTTCTCCATTCTGAAGAGTCGCTTCTTCCTTTCTCTTTGTCGATTTAATATAAATACCGGGAATAAGACACCGAAAGCAAGAGGCCATTCTTGCCGACCTGTGCCCGGGGTTCGACAAAGAGCAGCCGTCGATGAAGCAGGTGGGCAAGAGTTAACACTGGGAGGACCAGAGGGACACAGGAGTGCCAGGCGAACTTTAGAGCGGCACGTAGCGGTTAAGAGGTGAAATGACAAAAGCGCAGTCTCCCTCTACCCAAAGCCCAGTTCAGTTGGCAGAGGCAGGAGGAAATGTCTTCAAATATGAACCTCAGCTTCTAAACTCAACAACAGAATGAACCATTCCGCTGCACAACACATTTTCTCTTCATTCCCCACTCTATATCCGCCCTTATCACATTAACTAAGATGTGAGAGAGTTTAAATCGTTTCCTGTTGAAAGATTTCAGATATCAAGAGCAATTAATGGCTTTAGAAATTGGAGCAAGAGAAGGATACGAGGGCCCTTGATCCAACTCCGCCATTTAATAAGGTCATCGCTTATCAGATTGGGCCCTTAACTCCAAACCTTTGCTCCATTTCCATATCCGTCCCCCCATTGCCCTCTGTTCCCTTGTGGATAAAAGCTGTGCCGATCTCAGCATTGAGTATGATCAATGACCCGGATTCCACTGCTCACTGGGGAAGGGAATTAATCAATCAGAGAAACAAGGAACTCCTCTTCATCTCCGTCTTAAATGCCTGACTCATATCCTTAAATTGTGCCACTACTTCTGATTCCGGCACAAAGGGAAACATCCTCTCAACAGACACCCGGTCAAAGCATCTCGGGATTAGATCTGTTCCAAGGCGACTCTGAACTCCAATATGCACCAGTTCAAATGGATGAAAATGTGTTCATAAAACAACACTTTCATCACTGGAATCAGCATCTCTGAAATGCCTGCAGTACAAGCATTACCCTCGTTATGTCAGGAGACCAAAGTGAATAGAGGAGATTAGAAGAGAATGGATTCAGCGATGAGGGACCTCCGTTAAGTGAATAGATTGGAGGAGCTGACGTTTCATTCGGAGAAGAGAAGCTTGTGAGACTAGGTAGATGTGACCTGAATCATGATTGATCGAGACAGAGTAGGTAGTTACTTTTCACGTTGGCAGAAGGGACGAAAATCAGCTGGCATTAGGTTAATTTGTTTGCCAAAGAAGCAGAGATGACATGGGGAAAACCCCTTTAACACCGTGAGAAAATGGGGACTCGAATGTTCTGTCCGAGAAAGAGGTGGAGCAAAGTTTAATCCTGGTTTCTGAGAGGAAATGGGACAGGAAGCTGAAGGGAAAATATTTGCTGGGTTTCGGGGAAAGAGTGGACAATTGGCAGTAGTGACATTGCTCCTGCAGCGTACTTTCACTGGCTGGATGGGCTGAATGCCCTCCTTCTGTACTGAAACCGTTCTATGATTCACACATAGAGCTGGGTAACAGTTATGCTGACTGCTCCGTGGCATCCCCTGTTTAAATCTGATTTCTGCTCCAACATATCCGTGCTCACTTTAAGGGCAAATGATTGATGACGGAATTTGAACCGCCCAAAGGGTGTGCTGAATGATCTCAGGAGTGAAGATTCCTCATCAAGCTTCATGTCCCCGTCGCCATATCTGGTATCAAGCTGCTGAAAGCTTTGGCACCTGCCTGTTTTGGAATGCTATCTTGCACCGTTAGGAAAATATAGTGAGTCCTCTTTATTGTTTGATCTGTTTCTTCATTCTCCAGGCAAATTCTTAGCCGGCCATTTGCCTGCTCTCTCACAGCATTGGAATTTACGATTTTCTAGGCTCCATGGTCAGGGTAATTATTTTCTTCTCTCTATCTCTTGGAGCTCACTTTCAAGCTTTCCTTTTAGCTATATTGGTACCTACCATTGGGAGTGAATCAATGATCTTCTCTGGATCAGACATCATGTGATACTCAAAATCTTCAAAGCATTTAAATATCTTATCTACACGCTCAGTGTAGAATTGGACCAGATATTTCCTTCTTCTGCTTGGATGTTGCTTTTTCAATGAATGTATTATTTTGAATCCTCAGTGGTGCCTCATTGATCTATTGGTTTGCTAGGATCAGGTGCAGATTTTCACAACTGCTCAAGCCCCCGGATAGCAGGACCATCTGTTTCAGTGACTGAGAATTCAGTTTACGTCATTTCCTTAGGGTCCCTTTGACTTTGCTCGTCCCCAGCTTTCAAATGTCAGTTCCACCTTAGACCGTCAGCATAAGTTTCCTGAGTTTTAATGCATCCTTCTTTGAGTAAGCGATCCCTTTCAAACTTTCAGAAAATATCTTCTGGTTTTTGTCTGAAATGTTTGATATTTCAGTGTGCTCTGGCATTAAGCTTTGGGTTAATGTTTGTGACCATATTCCTCATTTCTCTCAGACCTGAATAGTTGTATAAATTACTTTTCTGAAGGACAAGTTAAGTCCAAACATTTCATACAACTGTTTAGTTCCGATGTCTTATGTTTTCTTAATGTCATCGCCGTTTCCTAGGGAATGGAATTTTTGATTTCTTCTCTTCCCCATTCCTCTGCCTCTGATAATTTGTTCACTGTCTCCTTTCTTTGTCCTGTGCATCTTTTCTCAGTGATTGTGATTTCTATAAGCTCTGCACTTTGTATGTGGCACAACTCCTTACATCAGTGAACAAATGGGATCAGCTACGCTTTTGCACATTTATTTCTCTCTCTCTCTCTCTCTGGTTTGCATTCATTAGTCACTGATTCACCGCATCCACCCGGTTTGCCTTTAACTTGAATTAACTTAAGTGTAGCCGTGTGGGCTGACATCAGCTTCAGCTTGCTCTTCCTGCCTTCATGAACACGGGGGCTGTCTCCATAGCCTTTGATATTCTGAGCTGCACTTTTCTAATTAAAGCTGTAGATTGGAGCAGGAATTCTGAAAAAATAAAATTCTTACCTGGGTTTTCACTGTCAGCCTCGCTCATTTCCCATCTATTGAAAGAATCCAATTCTTTATCCCCATATCCACTCAAGGCGAAATCTGATCTTTTCTCCATTGCTAATATCTTTCAGACAACTACAGAATGTTAACTTTCCCTGATGCTTGAGTTCCTGGATCACCGCCACAGCATTATTGGCCTCCCAACTGATCATCATTTGGAATTGTCCATTAATTGCTGCAGGGGTGGCTATAATTTTTAACAAATCACAGTTGTTCTGGGCGTCAATTCAGAGTAATTTTCAAATTATGGTTCAGCATTTGTATCTTTCCCACCGTTTGAGTTCTATCTGCAGCACCTGCTGCCACCATGTTATGCTGCTGTTGCTAGTGCCCAAAATAAATCACTTATGCACACGTTCTGGAGATTGCATTGCGTATATTTTTTGACAGTGCCTCATGTGTGTCGGAATGGTATACTGTGTGCATGATACACAGGTTATAATTCAGTAGTAAGTGTTGTAGCATCATACAAATACGGAATATACTAAGAGAAATAATATAGGTTCCAAAAATCAATTCATTTTGGAATGATACAATATTGTTTATTTTCATAAGTATGAATTTTACTTTCGGAAGGACAATGTTAAAGGCAGCTTCGTCCTCTGCTTTGGATAACTGACGTTCATTGTCCCACCAGCCCTTGTTTTATCCCCAGTAAAGTACCACATTCCGCCACATGTAAATGATCAACTTGGACAGCGCATAAAAAAATGATCCCAGCAATTGACTCTGATACTGAGCCGAATAAAGTGTGTAACTCATGGCAAGAGTAACGTGGTAATTGGACTTTACATGTGAATTGCATCAGAAGGGGAAGCTAATAGAGCGCATGCACCAAATTATCGAGACTGAAGCAACAGAGCTGCTGCAGACTCCTCTTCCCATGTGAGCAATGAATTGCCTGTCAGCATCTTGTCCCATCTAATCCCACACTTAACTGAAGCTGACATATGTCTTTTTTTACAGCTTCCTGAGGAGCTTTATTTTTTCAGACTCCTTTCAATGGAATGTAGCGGGGACAAGTCTAGGAGACCTGTCAACCCAGAAGTAGAGGAAACGGTTTACAATCTGCAGACAGGACAGCTCTATGCAGTCATCTCAAAAAAGCTTTGCTGCAGAATCTGCATCTTGAGGATTACCAGACTGAGTATTATAAAGCTGTGGGCAAGTGGATAATATCAGGGAGGGGTTACGAAAGTGAAAGAACAGCAGACGTGACCATTGGGTCACTGAGATTCTAATATTAGGTGCTAGAATTATAATAGGTGTGATTGTCTCCGGTTCTGTAGCTAGTCAGCCACATTGTGCCCTTTCTATTCTTCCCATACAGCAGGGGAAAATGGAGAGCTCAAATTTGTTAATAAATGTACAGGCATCTTCTGAATGATTTAGCCTAGAAGCACAAACTGAGCAGGGATAAATTATGAAAGGAACCTGCCGAGGATTGATGAAGACCAACAGCTCTAAGCCCACAGAAATCAATTCCAAGCAGTTGACTCAGTACCAGTTGCTCCTTAAAATCTGCAAGGCCCTGGTTAACCAACCACCCAGCTGCTTTTATCACGAAAGGCATAATTTAGTGATGTGGCCCTGAGCAGGAATTTGTTGCGGATCCTGTTGAGGTCACCCTGCCCGTTCTGAAGTTACTGCTAACTAGTCCCGTGTTGTTATGCACCAAAATCATTTGCCAACACTATCTTGCATCGCCTCATTCTGTACTGCGCTCTGTTACCTCAGGTCCAAGCCTGGCATTGTCTTCAAACCTGCTGACAAGGGTGGTGCTGTTGTTGTCTGGTGCATTGACCTCTACCTCGCAGAGTCTGAGCGTCAACACGCAGACACTTCCTCCTATGTCCCCCTGGACCATGACCCCACCACTGAGCATCAAGCCGTTGTTTCCAGGACTGTTACTGACGTCATCTACTCTGGGGAGATCTTCCTTCGCAGCTTCCAAAGTCATAGCCTTCCAACATCAGATGGCCCACTTCTACCCCCTACCCAAAATCCACAAACAGGGCTGTCCTGGCAGACCAATTGTGTCAGCCTGTTCCTGCCCCACGGAACTCATTTCTTGCTATCTTCACTCCATTCTCTCTCCCTTGTCCAGTCCTTTGCCACCTGCATCCCTGATTCCTCTGAAACCCTACATCATATCATCAATTTCCAGTTCCCTGGCCCCAACCAACTCCACTCCAACATGGATGTCCAATCCCTCTACACCTCCATCCTTCACCGGGATGGTCTGAGGGCTCTCTGCATCTACTTCCAACAGAGGCTAAACAATCTCTTTCCACAACTACTGTCTCCGTCCGGCTGAACTTGTTCTCTCCTTGAACAATTTATCCTTACACCCCTCTCACTTCCTCCAAATAAAAGGTGTAGCTATGGGTACCCACATGGGCCCCAGTTATGCCTGTCTCTTTATGGTACTGAGTCAACTGCTCAGAATTGATTTCTGTGGGCTCGGAGCTGTTGGTCTTCATCAATCCTCGGCAGGTTCCTTTCATAATTTATCCCTGCTCATTTTGTGCTTCTAGGCTAAATCACTCAGAAGATGCCTGTACATTTATTAACACTTTTGAGCTCTCCATTTTCCCCTGCTGTATGGGAAGAATAGAAAGGGCACAGTGTGGCTGACTAGCTACAGAACCGGAGACATTCCTTGTTCCAGTCCTACTCTGGCCCCCTCCCACAACAGTTTCTCTGCTACATCGATGATTGCTTCTGTGCTGATTCATGCTCTCATCAAAACCTGAAAAAAATTAATAATTTTGCTTCCAATTTCTATCCCTCCATCACTTATAATTAGTCCATCTCTGACACTTCCTTGACCTCTCTGTCTCAATTTCAGGTGATAGACTGTCCACAAATATTCATTACAAGCCTACCAACTCCCACAGTTACCTCGACTACAGCTCCCCACACCCCCACTTCCTGTAAGGACTCTATCCCATTCTCTCAGTTCCTTTGCCTCCGTTGCATCTGTTCTGATGATGCCATTTTCAAAAACAGTTCCTCTGATATGTCTTCCTTCTTCCTTAACTGAGGTTTTCCAGCCACAGTGGTCGACAGGGTCCTCAATCGTGTCCATTCCATCTCCTGCACATCCACCCTCATACCTTCACTCACTCCCAGAACCATAATAGGGTCCCCCTTGCCCTCACTTATCACCCCACCAGCCTCCACATTCAAAGGATCATCCTCTGCCATTTCCGCCAACTCCAGCATGATGCCACCACCAAGCACACCTTCCCTTCACCCCCCAGTGGCATTCTGCAGGGATCATTCCCTCCATGACACTGTGGCCCACTCTTCCATCACCCCATACACCTCAACCTTCTCCCTTGGCACCTTCACATGCAACCGCAGAATGTGCAACACCTGCCCCTTTACTTCCCCTCTCCTCACCGTCCAAGGGTCCAAATATTCCTTTCTAGTGAAGCAGCATTTCACTTGTACTTCCCTCAAATTAGTCTACTGCTTTTGCAGCTCGCAATGTGGTTTCCTGTACACTGGAGAGACCAAACGCAGACTGGGTGACCACTTTGCAGAACACCTTCACTCTGTCCACAAGCGTGACCCAGACCTCCCTGTCGCTTGCCATTTTAACACTCCACCCTGCTCTCATGCCCACATGTCCGTCCTTGGCTTGCTGCAATGTTCCAGTTAAACTCAACGCAAATTAGAGGAATAGCACCTCATCTTCTGAGTAGGCACTTTACAGCTTTCTGAACTGAACATTGAGTTCAACAATTTTAGATCATTAACTCTCTCCTCCATCCCCAACCCTTTCCTATCCCCATTTTTACCAATAATTTATATAGATTTTTATGTTCCCACCTATTTCCATTATTTTTAAATGTATTTGCATCCATTGTTTTATCTCTACCTTTGAGCCTATTTGGATCCCTTAACTCCACCCCACCCCCACTAGGGCTACCTGTAACTTGCTCGTCCTGCTTTCTACCCTTAATATCACCTATTAGCACATTCCTTTGATAATACCACCACCTTCAACAGCTCTTTGTCCTTTTGTCTATGACATATTTTGGCTTATTCTACCTAACACTGGCTCTCTACCCAGCTCTACTGGTCTCTCCCCCGCTTAAACCAGCTTATATTTCACCTCTTTCTATTTTTGCTTAGTTCTGTTGAAGGGTCATATGGAATCGAAATGTTAACTTTGTTCCTCTCTGCAGATGCTGTCAGATCTGCTGAGTTTTTTCAGGTATTTTTATTTTTCTTTTGGATTTCCAGCATCCGCAGTTTTTTTTTTTTGCTTTTATTTACATGTAATTAGTTGTGCTTGGTATAACTTAGCAGCTTTCAGGTGTAAACGTCGAGAACTGGTGGTCTGATTCCTGAATTTAGAGCCGCATTTCAAACATAACTCATACAATTATAGGATATGGCAGTTGTTTAAAGTTACCCTCCGCAATTATATAAATAATGCTGCTGTAACAACTTCATTGGCCATTTTAATGTAACGTTCGATCTTGATTGTAAACGTTAACTTGAGAGCCAGCACACAGAGAGGTGAATTTACTTTGAATCGTGCATTGGACATGATAACTAATACGCAGGATAAAGTCGAAGTTAATTGTTGTAGTGTGCTTGAAACATTACATAGGGAGATACATAAAGGTAATATCGGTCATGTTAAGCAACTAAATCAGCAGAAAAATGAACTGTAAGGAGGATAGGAATAGTATTTCAAAAAGGGCATTGAGAAGTTGGTGGAATGTGTAGGCAGGTGACAGAAGAATTTCAATACTGAGGGATGTGAAATGATTCATTTTGACAGCAAGAACATTAGTAGAGACAGCATAAAATAAACGATACATCTCTGAAGGGGGCAAGAGCAGAGGGGCAAGTCATTGAAGCTGGAAGGACATATTAAGAAATCAGTAAATAGAGCATACATCATCAGAGGCTATATTTATTGTGAAAATAGAGTGCAAGAGCAATGAGGTTTCGTTGAACTTGTATAAATCACAAGTTCGGCCCCCAATGGAAATAGTACGCCGAGTGCTGGACGCTGTGCTTTCGCCAGGAATGCGAAGTGTCTGTATGTAATATAGATAAGATTCACGAGAATGTCCCAGGGATTAGGAAACTTCAGTTTTGAGGAGAGTATAGAGAAGTTAGGATTGTTTTCCTTTCGAAGAGAAAGCTGAGAGGAGATTTGATAGAGGTATTTAAGGTCATCAGTGATCTAGATTCGATATGGAGCAATTGTTCATTTTCGTGAAAGCGTTGAAAGTCAGGGGGCTCAATTTAGAACAGTCAGGGAGAAAAGCAATTATGATATAATTCAATCATTTTTCATCAGGCAGCGATTTTATATGGTCCGAAATGAACGGACTGAGAGTGTGTTGGAGGCAGGATGGATTGAAACATTCATTCCGGTATTCGGCTGTTATCTGAAAATGAAGAATGGACGGAGTTATGGACAGAAGGCTGCAGAATAGAAATCGGTGTGTTGTTCATTCAGAGAGTCCGTGCAGACATGATGGGCCAATCGTCCTTCTTCTCCTTTGTAAGAATGCTGTGATTCTGTCATTTAATTTCCTCCTTCACCTTCCCTGTGTCCCTTCTATTTCATTCTCTAAATTTCTGCCGTTTGGATCCCGCTTTATTTCCAATCAATGGAATCTAGTTGCACTGCCGTAATTATCAGTGCGGCACCGCTTTGAGGATCATTGCCCGCCCTCTCGCCAGTTCGAGCGTGATGACGTTATGTCTCTGGGAAGGTGGTGACACTGTGGAAATCGAACAAAGCGGCATAATTTCGCTTGGTGAATTATATGCAAGAAACTCACTGATTGGCTTATGCTGCTGTCAATCACAAAGGGAACAGCGAGAGGCTGGGCGGAGCTGAGCAATACGCACGGCTTTTGGTCGGATTTTAAAGTGTCATTTTTGCTGTTCAACTAAATTCGATCGCAGTCGCATCTCTCCGATTTGATATTATAGCTGTCAGTCTGAAACTGAAACACTCCAATCCGACACGGCAGATCCCGTCATGATTTGGGAACCTCCTTGTGCTGTAAGAACTGTCAGTCAAAGATTGAACGCTATGATTGGATGGCACTCTGGGCTAGAGGGTGGGAATTAGCTGGGTCTAATTAGCTAGTTCTGTCGAAGGGTCATGAGGACGAGAAACGTCAACTCTTTTCTTCTCCGCCGATGCTGCCAGACCTGCTGAATTTTTCCAGGTAATTCTGTTTTTGTTAGGAAATTAAAGGCCGAACACTCAACAGTTGATTATCTTTTATTTAATGCGGCGGCTGTTGGGACAGAAGAAGAACATCCTGAGTGCCCAATGTAACAGTGTGCACAAGACTGCAGCTTCTTGATTGGATGAAGCCACTGTCAGTCAGCTGAAAGGACACTTTGATTGGCTGTGGCAGCAGTCAGTCAACGAGCGGCGCTCTATGAATGTCTGAGGCTGCTGTGGGTGAAACGCTGAAGCTGCCGCATTGGCTGACGTGTGTGTCAGTCATGCGGCTGATCCGCTGTTTGGTAAAGCCAGCTGTCAGTAAGGGGTGGATCTCTCGGATTGGCTTAGGCTGGTGTCAGTCATCATGCGGAGCTCCCTTTTTGGCTTACGCAGCTGTCCGCCAGTGGGAGGAGATATGTGATTGGCTGGGGCAGCTGTCAGTCATTTTCTTCATTAATTGAATAATTAATGTAACCGGGTATATTACCACATTCTTGATCTGCTCTCTGAACTTGGCCTGAGTGACCCCATAAATAAATGTATTTGTGCAGCAACTTAAACTCCGCAGCATAAATCCGAGCTCTTGTAATATATATTCAGAAACGTTGAGGTAAAGTAATCCTCTCACATCAATATAGAAGAATTTTATAACAAACACGGACCACAGGAGTATGAAGATGCCGGATATGGTGAAGAGTAAAATCATAGACTTCCTCCTGCTCTCCATCTCTGGGTCACTGCGATTCTCTCCCTTACTCTGAGCCCTCAGTCCCTTCCGGACTCGACTGGTCACTAAAATGTGTCTGACAGTCAGAGCGTTGATCAGCAGAATTAAACCGAATGGGAGCAATGGGGTTAAAACTTTCTCAAACCAGGAAAATCCAACCCATCCGGGAGCAGTATAATAGCTTGGCTTTGTCTGACAGAAACGCGGAATATTGTCGATTATCTCTGCAGCTTCAAATGAAAAGTACCAGGGGACGTTCTTTAAACAGAGCAGGATACCGGTTGTCGCTAGAACCACAGCCGCTGTTTTCCCGGTGCAATATTCTCTTTTCAGCTTCTGGCAACTAATGGCCACAAATCGGTCAAAGGAGAAATTGACAGTGAACCAGACGGAACAGTCCATGGCTGCAAGCAGCAGGACAGCGCGAATACGACACACATGGGTGATGTCCAGGAAAGTCACTGGGAAATAATAACTGTTGATTTGGTTCAGTATGGGGTCTGCGATAATGACCAGGAGATCCGCCGTCGCCATGGCCACCATGTAGCGAGTGGTGCAGGTAGAGAGTCCGCACTTTCCACGGCACAGGATCACAATCCCCAGTAAATTAACTGCCAGAGAGAGAGAGGAGAAGATCCTGGATATTAATGTTTTGACCTTTTCCGTGCCTGATCCAGGCAGCAAGCACAGGGTTTCAGGGCCAATAAAGGGTGCGAGGAGAGATGGAGGACGGGGGCGGTGGTGTTAGAAATTAAAATTGTAGACTGGAATGCAGCAATTGTAACCGCTACATTTAAGAAGGGAGCAATATGAAAGTGAGAAATACAAACCAATTAAGTTGACGTCAGAGGCAGGAAAATGGTCATTTAAATATATGAATCATACTGGAAGTTGCTGATTTAATCCGGTTTACAGAGTTAATTCAGGCCGGCATCAAAGTGCCTTCGCTAAACGGGTGTCAATGGGAATCAGGGGGAAAACTCCCCTCTGGTTGGATTCATACCTAGCACAAAGAAATATGTTTGTGGCAGTTCGGGGTCAGTCATCTCGGCTCCTGGGCCTTTCTGAAGGGGAGCCTCAGGATTGTGCCCTCGGCCAACCATCGTTATCTGTTTCATCGAGGAGCTTCCGTCCAACAGAAGGACGGAAGTGGAGATGTTCACTGAGGAGAGCACAATGTTCAGCAGCATTTTCGAAACTTCAGATACAGAAGCAGCCCGTGACCAAATGCAGCAAGTCCTGGGCAATGTGCAGACCTGGGCTGACAAGTGGTGAGTAACAATGTGCACCTCACAAGTGCTTTAATAAGCATTTTCACCAAGAGAGAATCTAGCCATCGCCCCTTGTCGTTCAATGGCAGTACTATCGACAAAAACCGGCTATCAACCATTGCCCAGAAGCTGAACTGGTTTAGCCATATAAATACTGTGGCTACAAGTGCAGGTCAAAGGCTAGGAATCCTGCGATCAGTAACTCACCTCCTTCCTCCCGAAAATTTCTCCACCATCTACAAATCACAAGTCAGGAGTGTGATGGCATTCTCCCCACTTGCCCGGACGATTTTAGCTCCCACAACACTGAATATACTTTACACAGCCCAGGGCAAAGCAGCCTGCTTGTTTGGCATCCCATCGGTAAAGATTCCCTTCGTTCATCACCGATGTACAGTAGCAGCAGTGCAGACCATCTAAAAGATGCACTGCAGCAACTGACCAAGGCTCCTCAAACAACATCTTCCAAGCAAGCGACCGCAACCTTCTAGAAGGAAAAGGGCAGCAAGTAGATGGCAATGTCACCACATGGAAGTTTCCCTCCAATTCACTCATCTTCCTGACCTGAAATGTATCGGCCATTACTTCACTGGCGCTGGGCCAATGTTCTGGAACTGCCTTCCTAAATCCATTGAGTGTACTTACACAGCATGGACTCTGGCCGCTCAAGAAGGCAGCTCACTAACACCTTCTCAAGGACAACTAGGGCTGAGCAGTTAATGCTGTCCTAGCAAGTGAAGGCCACAACACTTAAAGAATAAAACAATTCTCAGGAGTCGAGCCTCTACCTTACTGGATGCTCCTCAAATCACTTTCTTCCCAGGAGCAAGCACTCTCCCATTTTGAACAGTTTCTCGAGCAAACTCTTCCCTCTAATAGTTCTCCACCAGGTTTTGAAAATTATCAACACAGCCTCCTCAGGAATATTCCCATCCAGAATTGGCCCCTCCGAAGTTCACATACTTCCCAGAAATAGGCCCTCTTCAGGATCAGGTGATTCCAAGTTCACACGCATTGCAGGAATAGGTAACGTTCTGGATCAGCTGCTTCCCAGGTCACACTCTTCTTAGGAACAGACCCTCAAAATGTTGGCCACTCCTCAGGGCAAAAAAAGGCCCAAGAATGGAAGCACCCCAACTGCTACATAGCAAACTCTTCCCTGGAGTATAAACTCTCCAGGTTCGCATATTCCAGGAGACACTTTTCCCCCTAAGAGACTCTCACTCCAGGTTTGTTCAATCCCTATGAAATTCGCTTCCCAGGAATGGAACTTCTCCACTTTGGGACCCAATCCAAGATGTACACTTTTGCAGGAGTAGACCCTCTCCAGGTCCGGGCCACCCCTGCAGCACTCTCTTGCCAGGAATAGATGCCCTGCAAGTCTGGACCATCCCCACATCTCACTTATCCCAGGAACAGGCCCTCTCCAGATTCGGACTATGCCCGCAGCTTATTCATCCCAGGAATAGACGCTGTCCAGGTTTAGAACAGGCAAGCAGCATACTCCTCCCAGGAATAGACCTCCTTCAGTTTGGGACCATGCCCACAGAAAAAAATTCCACATTGTATACCCTGTCCTCATTCAGAACCAGCCGAGTTCACATCCTTGCCAGTAATGGACAGCCTCCAGATTCAGACTTTCCCCATTGCAAACTTTTCCCAAGGTAAATTCCCTGTCCAGTTTCGGACAATGCTCCGCTTACATTCACCCTGGGAATAGAACACCTTCAAGATTGGCCGCTCTCCAAGGAACACTTCTGAGAAACAGAAGCTCACTCGCTTCCAAAAGTCTCCTGTCCGGATTTGGACAATCCACAGGGAATGCTCCTGCCTGGAATGAACCCTCTCCAGCTTCTGAGCCTCCTTAGGGAACACTGATCGCCGGAGTACACCCTCTCCAAATTCAGGCTCCTCCATGCCCCATGTCTAATTCTTCACATGAATAGACCTTCTCCAAATTCAGACACTCCCTATTTAACACCATTTATATGAACAGACCCTCTCCAAAAACACTCCCCATGTCACACTAGTTTCCCAAATAGACAATCATCTTTTTCAGACTATCCCCAAATCATGTCTTCCAAGGATAAGAGCTGCTACAGTTACAGCCGCTTCCCAGGTCCCAGGCATCCCAGAAATAGAGCCCTCCAGATTTGGATGTTCCCCACATCACAAGGCGCAAGTCAGGAGTGTGATGGAATATTCCCCGTTTTCCTGGACGAGTGCAGCTCCAACAACACCCAAGAAGATGGACATCACATAGACAAAGCAGCCCGCTTGATTGGCACCACTTCCACAAACATTCACTCCCTTACCACTGACGAACTGCAATGAGAGAGTGTGCCAGCTACAAGATGCACTGCAGAAACTCACGAAGCCTCCTTAGGCAGAATCTTTCAAAACCCAAGGCCGCAGAGATTTATATGCACAAGGGCAGCAGAGACATGGAAGCTCCACCAGCTGGAATTTCCCATCCAAGCCACGCAACATTTGAGGTGGAAATGTGTCAGCCTTCCCTTCATTGTCATTGGGTCAAAATCATGCAACCCACTTCCCAACAAGACTGTGGGTGTTCCTAAACCACGTGGAATTCAGCGGTTCAAGCAGGCAGCTCCAACCACATTCTCAAGCTGAAATTAATGGTGGGCAATAAATGCTAACCTTGCCAGCGAAGACAATATCCAGTCAACAATTTAAAATTAAAGCTTTCCGTGATTACAACCGCTCAGAATCGGACCCCTCAGGCTCAGTCACCCCGGCCCAACATCAGGATCAGGCGGCTTGAGGGTCAACAGCCCTGCCTGGGAACAGACCCACCTTCAGGTTCAGAAACACTCCGTGGAAGAATATCATAATGCCATAAGACCATAAGACATAGGAGCAGAAATTAGGCCATTCGGCACATCCACTCTTCTCCGCCATTCAATCATGGCTGATAAGTTTCTCAACCCCATTCTCCCACCTTCTCCACGTAACCTTTCATCCCCTTACCAATCAAGAGCCTATCTATCTCGGTCTTAAATACACTCAATGACCTGGCCTCCCCATTCTCCCGCCTTCTCCCTGTAAACTTTCATCCTCTTACCAATCAAGAACCTATCTATCTCGGTCTTAAATACACTCAATGACCTGGCCTCCACAGCCTTCTGTGGCAATGAATTCCATATATATCTCTCTATCCAGGCCTTTCAGTATTCTGTAAGTTTCAATCAGATCCCCCCTCATCCTTCCAAACACCATCGAGTATAGACCCAGAGTCCTCAAATGTTCCTCATATGTTAAGCCTTTCATTCCTGGGATCATTCTCGTGAACCTCCTCTGGACCGTCTCCAGGGCCAGAACATCCTTCCTGAGATACAGGGCCCAGAATTGCTCTCAATATTCGAAATGTGGTCTGACCAGAGCCTTATAAAGCCTCAGCAGCACATCCATGCTTTTATATTCTAGTCCTCTCGAAATAAATGCCAACATTGCATTTGCCTCCCTAACTACCGACTCAACCTGCATGGGTTGATCCTGATTAAGAGAATCCTGGACTAGGACTCCCAAGTCCCTTTGCACTACAGATTTCTGAATTCTCTCTGCATTTAGAATATGCCTCTATTCTTCCTACCAAAGTGCATAACCTCATACTTGCCCACGTTGTATTCCATCTGCCACTTCATTGACCATTCTCAACCTGTCCAAATCCTTCTGCAGCCTCCCCGCCTCCTCAGTACTACCTGTCCCTCCACTATCATTGTATCATCTGCAAACTTAGCCAGAATGCCCTCAGTTCCTTCATCTAGTTCATTAATGTATAAAGTGAAAAGTTGTGGTCCCAACAATGACCCCTGCGGAACTCGACTAGTCATCGGCCACCATCCTGAGAAGGACCCCCTTATCCCCACTCTCTGCCTCCTGCCAAGCAGCCAATCGTCTATCCATGGTAGTACCTTGCCTCTTGCTAGTACCATGGGCTCTTATCTTACTGAGCAGCCTCTTGTGCGGCACCTTGTCAAAGGCCTTCTTGAAGTCCAAGTAGATAACATCCATTGGCTCTCCTTTGTCTAACTTACCTATCCACGTCACTGCAAGATCCGGTTCCCTAGGGACAATTCTAAGAAATCTCTTATGTACCCGTTCAAATTTTCACTTCCTTCCTCAAGTATGGAAACCGGTCTTGCAAACATAACGCCATTTAGGATGAAACCAGAACTTGATGCAGCTTCGCCATATCTTCCTGTACATTGTTCTCTGTGTCTCTATTTATGAAGCCCAGGATTCCACATACTTTACTGACAGCTTTAACCTGTCCTGTCAACTTCAGAGTTTTGTTCACAAATAACGCAGGTCTCTCTGTTCTTGCACTGTCCAAAAACATTCACTGTATATTTATCTTGCGATCTATCTCCATGTCCATTAGCTCAACATGGAGTATCTCAAACATCCATCATTCAAACTAAATATATGGGAAGACTTCAATTTTGTTTTCAGTCCCCGTCCCAAACCCTGTTCCCCACCTGCCATCTCCATGCCTCTCCCTTTAACTTTCTCAGGCTGAAGCAGGCTGCTCACCCTGGTAGCACATATTCACTCCATCATTAATGCCGCCTACTTCCCCTTTCATAACATCATCCTGCTTCACCCTTACCCCAGCTCATCCACTCCTGGAGCCCTCATCCATATCTTTGTTATAGCTAGGCTTCAGTATTCAGCAGGTAAGTGGCAAGTCAGTACGACTCTTCTTCAGAGCTCGTGTGCTGAAATATCCCTTCATTACAATTCTTGAATTCATTAAATGATGCAAAGAAGTGAATTGTTGAGATTTTCCTGGCATTTCTTGTTTTAATTGATATTTGCAGCGGGTGGAGTGGCTGTCACTGGGGGAATTGAGTCACTTATTGTTTCCAGAATCTCTCAATTACTGCCATATTTCCAGTTTGAGTGGGGTTTTGGGCGTGAAGGGAAATAAACTAATGATCAACATGATTCCCCTTCAGTTGGCTGTTTCCAATGGGCTACCACCGTGTTACATGATGGTAACATCATGTTTGTCAGCAGTGAAAAATAAATACACAGAGACAGATGGAGAGAGAAAGAGGTAAGAGACAGAAAATGGGGCAGAGAGAGCGAGAGACATCGGGGGCGAAGCAGCTAAATAAATGGAGAAAGAGGGAATCAAGGAGAGATAGAGAGAGAGAGACAGAGACATAAACAGAGGGAGACAGAATGAGAAGGAATGGAGAAAAGAAGAGAGGAAAGAAAGGGGGGAGATAGACAAAGACAGAGAGAGAATGAGAGAGAGAGTTGGAGAGACAGAGTGAGAAGCAGAGAAAGAGATAGACAGAGATATGGAGAAAGCTAGAGGGAGAGAATGGGAGAGAGAGAGAGAGACCAAAGACAGAGAGGGGAAGAGACAGACAGGCGGAGTTAAAGAGAGTGAGTGAGAAATAGAAGGAGAGGGAAAGGAAGAGACAGAGTGGGAGAGTGAGAACAAAGAGGCAAAGTGTAAGAGGGCACAAGAGGAATGGGAGAGAGAGAAAGAGAGAAAGGCAGCAAGAGGTTGAGAAAGGCACTGAGCAGGGGAAAGAAAGCGAGAGAGAGAGAGAAAAAGAGAGGGACATACACCCACACACACAAACTCAAAACACACACACACACACACACACACACGGAGTGAGAGAAAGGCAGGGAGACAGAAAGAGGCAGAGGGAGTGAGAGAGAGAGATGGAGCAAGTTTCACATTAGAGATAGGGACAGACATAGAGATAGAGCAGAGAGAGAGGTAGACAAAGAGTCAAAGGGCGGAATTTTCCTTGTAGGTAGGTGTGAGTGGACAATACAGCAGGAAGTCAAAAATTATTTTCACGCCCCTGTGAACTCAGTCTTCAATAATCTGCTGTGCCTGTCAATGCTGGACCTCGGGAAAATCGTGTTAAGACCTCTGCATATCATTATAAGCCCTGCTGGCCAGAATCATCCCCAATCGCTGGAAGAACCGGGGAATCTCACTGACGTGTTTCATTTCCGTACATAAGTGACACGCACCTGGTGATCTGCACTTCACTCGTAACTTGGAAATGTGTTTGCCCACCTAGTTTCAGGCAGCACTGGCTGTCTCAGCGCCAGGCTTCTCAGGCAGCAGCACATCACTTTCAGGGGAGCTCACAGGCTGGTCTCTAACTACCAAACCAGCTTAAAGCTGGGCCATCTTTTCAGTGGCTGCAGGGCTAGGGCTTGCTTGGGGAAGAGGGGGAAGCGGCCTCAGGGAAGGGAAGAGGCTGCAGGGCGAGGTCAGGACGGGAGCCACATGTACGTCTGTGCAAGTGCTCTCAAAATAGCCGTGGATGAGGAGGCAATCTCCAGAGCAATTCAGGCCAGATGGAGATGAGAGGGTGTCTGCCAGAGTGTGAGTGGTGATATCCCCTGAATGACAGTGAATGTGTGATGGCCGTGTGAGTCTGGAAGGTGAAAGTGATAAGATGGCTGCCTTAACCTAGCGGCAGGCATGAGATCACTTGTCCTCCTTCAGTCACTGGGTGGCCAATCGATGCTGTGGAGCCTGGGCCCTGAGCACCACTGTCACCACCTCCCAAACCGGTGTGGTGAGTCGGCTGCAACTCTTTTGGCCAGGGCGGGGGTGGAGGGCATCACTAAATGTATTCCAATAACGGCTTGATGAACTATTCTTGGCGTTCAGGGCCAGGTCTTCACTGGTGCAGTCCAGGGCTGCAAGAATTGACAACAGTGTGCGCAGTTCCGCTTTGTATATGGCGCCCAGAGTGAGGAAACAGTTTGTTAACAGCATGGCGGGCAATTCAGAGGCTGCCAGCAAGCCAGACAGCGTGTTTCCTGTGGCTGTGTAATTAATCAGGCAGGAAGTGACCAGATAGCATGAAAAGCCCCCACTGTGGTAGGGGTTAAAACCTTTCCTTTCCCACACACTGCTGCACTTAGCACAAATCTGGGGGGATTCAGCCAATAGAGGGAGTGAAAATTGGAGATACAGATAGAGAGAGAAAAATAAAGAGAGAAAGGGGCTGAGAGACAGAGTAAGAGAGAGAGAGAGAGGGTGGGGGGGGCAGTGGTGGGGGGGGGGGAAGGAGAGAGAGAAGGGAGAGAGAGAAAATGAATGAGTCAGAGTGAGAGGAACGAGAGGGAGAGAGAGAAAGGAAGGGAAAGAGAAGAGAGAGAGAGATAAACAGACAGGCAGGGACAGAGCGGAAGTGGCAGAGAGAGAGATAGACCATGAAATAAATAAAGGGATGGTTGAAAAGTGAGAAAGGGAGAGAGATAGCAAGATGAAAGAGTGAGATGGAAGAGAGAGATAAATTTAGAGAGGGAGGCTCAGAAGTAGAGTGCAAGGGTAAGGTGGAGAGAGAGCGTGGGAGCGAGTTTGATACTCAGAAGGGGAGATAGAGACAGGGAGATACAACAGATGGGGTAAAAAGGAAGAGAAAGGGACAGTGAGATATTGAACGAGAAGGAATGAGTGAGAGATGCAGACAAGGCGAGAGAGGCACAGAGAGATAGAGGAAGAGAAAGAGAGAAAGCCAGACAAACAGACTATGCATGAGAGAGGAGAGACACGGAGAGAGAAAACAGCTAACAGAGAGAGAGAGACACAGAGAGACAGAGACAAAAAGACATATATAGATAGATTTATAGATAGATAGACAGACATATAGGTAGATAGAAAGTCAAACAAACAGACAAACAGGCAGATAGATAGAGGGAGAGGGACTGAGAAGATGAGCGAGAGAGGTGGAGAGACAGACAGATATACACACGCAGATTGAAAGAGACAGCGATGCAGTGAGAGAGATCGAGACACACAGGCAGGCACACATACCCACACACACAGAGAGATTATGAGACATTCTGGTCGCCACATTATATGAAGGATATGATTGCACTGGAGGGGGTGCAGAGGAGATTCACCAGGATGTTGCCTGGGATGAAACATTTAAGTTATGAAGAGAGGTTGGATAGACTTGGGTTCTTTGGAGCAGAGAAGACTGAGGGGTGACCTGATCGAGGTTTACAAGATTATGAGGGGCATGGACGTGGTGGATAGGGAGCAGCTGTTACCCTTAGCTGAAGGGTCTGTCACAAGGGAGCATAAGTTCAAGGTGAGGGGTATGAGTTTTAGGGGGAATGTGACGAAAAGCTTTTTTACCCAGAGAGTGGTGATGGTCTGGAATGCGCTGCCTGGGAGGGTGGTGGAGGCGGGTTGCCTCACATCCTTTAAAATGTACCAGGATGAGCACTTGGCGCGTTATAACATTCAAGGCTATGGGCCAAGTGCTGGTAAATGAGATTAGATAGTTAGGTCAGGTGTTCCTCACATGTCCGTGCAGGGTCTATTCTGCCCTGTGGTTCTGTGATAGAGATGAAGAGACAGGAAGAGAAACAGACAGAGAGTGAGACTGAGTGATAAGGAAGGGGTGAGATGGAGAGAGACAGAGAGAGAAGGAAAGAGACAGAGAGAGTGAGAGAGGGGAAAAGCGGCATAAAGACAGAGAGAATGGCACAGAAAGACAGAGTGGGGAAGTGATAGTATGAGCAGAGGAGAAAGAGACACAGAGAGACAGAGACTCACACAAAGGGATAGAGCGAGAGAAATAGAATGACAGAGAGGGAGAGCCGGAGAGTGAAACACAGAGAGACAGAAACAGAGAGAAGGAGAGAAAGATTGTGAGAGAGTCGCATTTGATTGAGGTGTGGAATCAATTTTTGTGGGAGTTTAAACACCTCTTGAAACTTTATTTATTGAATTTTGCAATAAATTGTCACCCCTGACCTACGTTAATCGCATAACTAAATGTCCACAGTTAAAGAGGGCAGCTACATCCCAGTTTACAATAGAACAGCGTGGGGAGACACACTCTAACGTCTGGAATTTAATGTCTGAATGGTAACAGTCAAATGACAGCTTTTCCTGAAGCAATCTGAGATCTAGAGATGGTACTGATGGTGTTTGAGTGGACAGCATGTTATCCAGGTGAATGAAGCTGCTGTTTTTATTCATTTATTAATGTGATCAGCATAGGCCTGTCTTTGGAACGTGGAAGCTGAATCTAAAAATAAACACATTTTCACTGAGCTCATTGACATAATCTGTTAGTTCATATATTTAAAAATAATAATTTGAACAATGTTGCAATTTCAACATCCCTGAGGTGACCCAACAGGGTATAAATTAAAGTCTTTGGGAATGTAACACCTCAGCGTTTAAGACAGAGGGATTGCCAGCAGCACAAAAGGGCGCATTACTTCAAACTGAAAATGCTTCTTTCAATTGAACTGGCTGAGAAAATATTCTTCACAGTCCTTGCTGTTATTGGTGTCCCTGGTAAGTGACTATAACCATAGAAGTTGTGTAAATCTGTGTGTGAGCTGCTCTCATTTTAAATTGTGACTGAAAATATTACATGCTGATCTGCAGCTCACTGTTATTGACACTGAATCAGCAATATAATTTGCTGAATTATAACTTCTTGAAATATCTCTGCGACTCTATTTCCTTTTGTCAAATGAAAATAAACCTTTGTTTATAACTCACAGGCTCTTTTATATATTAAGTCCTAGCATTTGACGGAATCTCGTGTATGTTAAATTAGACCTCAGTGAGGGCAGAATCTCTGAAGTAATGTTCAGTGACAGTGAAAGAAAAATCACACTGATTGTGGGTCCCTAACCAGAGTGGGATATCTGAATCCAGTGACCATATATTTCTGGATCTATTTGCCAGTTTAGACTTGTACTGAGTGTGGGTCACTGATCAGAGTGGGGTGCCTGGCCCCAGTCACGACATGTTTTACTGACAGTATCTGTTCATGTCAATTTGTACTAAGTGTCGGTCAGTAAGCAGAGTGGAATTGCTAACCCCAGTCACCATTTTGTACTGGGTATATCTGTCAGTCTAGAATTGCGTTAAATCTAGGTCAGTACCAGAGTGTAATACCTGATCCAAGTGATATTGCGTCTATGTGTCAGTGTAGAATTGTACCAAGTGTGGGTCAGTAACCGGAAAGAAATAAATTGTTTGTATTAGGAAATAACGTTTTTTTATTATTATTGATGAGTGATCTCTTCATTCCATGGAGCTATCAATGTGTTTTGCCATGTGAATAGATTACCTACAGGAAGCGTTTTGCTGTTGGTTGAGTATACATTGTGATGAGTGTCTGAAGTTAAATGTCTGGATATTGCTCCATTTTGTATTGGACTGCTCCAACAGAAATAGGTGTCAACCAGTTCCTGACATTTAAGCGATCCAGCAGCACTCTGACAGTGTTCCAATCCTCTTTCTGATTTTTTTTAAATATAAAGCTATAAGACATTGGAGCATAAGCTTGTCATTCCGCCCATCGAGTCTGCTATGGCATTCAATGATGTCGCGGCTGATCTCATAATCCTCCACTCCACATTTCGGCCTTTTCCCCAAAACCCTTGATTCCCTTACTCTTTTAAAATCTGTCTAACTCAGCCTGGAATGTAATTAATGACTCAGTCCCTACAGCCCTCTGCGGGAAATAGTCCCATAGATTCACTGTGCTCTGAGAGAAGATATTCCTCCTCGTCTCCTGATTAAATTGGTGAGCCCTGACCCTGAGATTATGCCCTCCTTTCCAAGACTCTACCACAACGGAAACAAGCTGTTAGCATCCAGCCTGTCAAGCCCCTAAGATTCACATATGTTTCAAGAATGTGGCTTCTCATTCTTCTAAACCCCAATGAGTGCAGACCCAATGTACTCAACCTCTCCACAGAAGAAATCGCTCCATACCTGGGATTAACCTAGTGAACCTTCTCTGGACTGCTTTCACTGCTAGTATATCTTTCCTTAAATAAGGGGGACAAAATTGTTCACAGTATTCTATGTGAGGATTAGCTCGTGCCTTTTATCATTTTAGCATCATGTCACAAATTTATACAACATTCTTTTTGAAATAAAGGACATTTCATTCACCTCACCTATTACCTGCTGACCTTGTGCATTAGCATTTTTGTATTCATGTGGGTGGACTGCCAAATCCCTCTGTGCTGCAGCTTTCTGCAGGCTTTCTCCATTTAAATAATACTCACCTCCTCTGATCTTCGTGACAAAGTGCATAAACTCACAATTTCACACATTATATGCATCTGCCAAGTTTTTGCCTAGTCACTTAACGTTTCTATATTCCCACGTAGATTCTTTGTGTCATCCTCACCACCTGCCTTTTCACATATTTTTGTGTCATCTGTAACCTTGGGATAGTACATTCACTTCCCTCACCTAAGTCATGAATATAAAGAGTAAAACTTTGTGACCCCAGCATTGAGCCATGTGGCGCTCCAATAGTTACAGGTGACCATGATGAAAATGCGGGCCACCAACAACCCCGCTCCCCACCACCGCCTCAGACTCACTATCCAAGCTCCCTGTCTTCTTTTAGTTAGCCAACCCCTATCCATGCTAACATAATACCCGCAATACAATGGGCTCTTATCTTATGTGTGTGATACATTATTGTATGCCTTTTTGGGAATCCAATATTATTACCCCTACTGGTTCCCCATTATTCATTCTACTTGTTACCTCCTCAAATAATGATAATAGATGTCAGGCATGATTTCCCCTTTAAGAAGCCATACTGAATCTTCTTGATTTTAATGTGCAGTTTAATTGATCTGCTATTACATCATTTCTTAATCAAGAAGGGAGGGAGGGGCCAACAAGGGAGCTACAAGTCTGTCAGTCGAACCTCAGTGCTGGGGAAATTTTGGAAGCCATTCTGAGGAACTGAATTAATCTACACTTTGAGAGGCATGGATTAATCAACAGCAGTCAGCATGGTTTTGCTAAGGGGAGGGCATGTCTGAACAACTTGATTGATTATTTCGCAGTGGTAAGCAGTTGTGTAGAGGTGTGTATTTGACGTAGTCTACTTGGACTTCAGCAGGGCATTGGATTAGTTCCCTCATGGGAGAAAGATAACTATACCATAGAATCCAAGGCAAATTGGAAAACTGGATCTAGAATTGGCTGAGTGGCAGGAAGCAGAGGGTGATGGTCGAGGTGTGTATCTGACTGAATGCCTGTGTACAGTGGGGTTCCAAAGGGCTCGGTCCAAGCTGCTTATGTAAACTATTTAGACTTGAATGTTGGAGGGTTGATGAGGAAGTTTGCTGATCACACGAAAATTGGTGGGGTGATAAACAATGAGGAGGGTAGCCTTTGGTGACAGGAGGATATAGGCAGGCTGGTCAAACGGGCTGATCATTGACAAATGGAATTTAATCCAGATAAGTGTGAGGTGATGCATTTGGGCTGGACAAGCAAGACACTGGAATATTTGATGAATGGAAGGGCCATGGGAAGTGCTGAGAATCAGACTAACCTTGGTCTCCATTTCCACTGGTCCCTTAATGTCGCAGGAAAGTAGATGAGGTGGTTAAGAAGGCATATGGGATAATTGCCTTTATTAGATGAGGCATATAATATAAGAGCTGGGAGGTTATCCTGGAAGTGCATAAAACACTGTTTAGGCCACAGCTGGTGTATTGGAGGCAGTTCTGGAATCCGCAATAAAGGAAGGATGTCATTGCACCAGGGCGTGTGCAGAGGAGAATGACCAGAATGTTGCCTAGGATGGAAAGTTTTAGTTTTGAGGAGAGATTGAACAGACTGTTTTTCCCCCTGGAGCAGAGGAGATTGAAGGGGGTGGGGAGGGGGTGGGGTGGGGGGTGGGGGGTGGTGGGAGTGATATTATTGAACTGCATACAATTATGAGGGGCATAGACAGGTTTGACAGGAACGAACTTTTCACCTTGATGGAGGGATCAACAACCAGGGGGCATAGATTTAGCATAAAGGGCAGGAGATTTAGCGGGTGTATGTGAGGAAGAATCTTTTCACCCAGATGGTAGCCGGATTCTGGTCTCACTGCCTGAAAGCGTGGTATATGCAGAAGCCCTCATAGTACTTAACAAGAATTTGAATGTGCACTTGTGATGCCATTTCATACAAGGCTATGGGTCTGGTGTTGGAAAATTGGATTAGAATAGTTAAGTGTTTGACCGGCGCAGACTCAATAGGCTGAAGGGCCTTTTCCTGTGCTTCAGACCTCTAAGAATCTATGAAATCCTTTATCATAGACTCTAACATTTTCCCAATGATGGATGTTAAGCTTACTGGCCTATGGTTACCTGTCTTTTGTTTCCTTCCTGTTTGAATGAGGGCATTACTTTAATAAATTGCCAATCTTCTGGGAGTTTCCCGAATCTAAAGATTCTTGGAAGATTACCAGCAGTCCATCTACTACTGTGTAGCTACTCCTGTTAATATCCTAGAATGCAAACACTCAGGTTCACTGGACTTATCGGTTTCAGCTCCAGTAGTTTCACTCATACTTTTTTCTCTATTGATAGTTATTGTTTCATTTCCTCCCCCCATGTTCCCCCTGATTATTTACTATTTTTCGGCATGTTACGAGTGTATTCTACCATGAAGACTGATAGAAAATATTTATTCAACTCCTCTGCTTTTCCTGGCTCCCCATTATTATTTCCAGGCCCTCATTCTCTAAGGGGTCAAGAATCACTTCTGCCTCTCTTTTCTTTTTATATTTAAAAATATATACTGCTTTCCGCTTTTATAATACTTGCTCGTTCACCCTCAACATTTTTTTGCACCCACTTTATTATATTTTTGGTCGTATTTTATTGGTTTCTAAATACTTCTGAATGCTAAGGTTTATAACTAATCTTTGTCACATTGTTCATTTTGTTTTCTTTCAATTTGTTTCCATCCTTAAATTCCTTGGTTAACCATGTCTGGTGGATCTCCTTCCAAGGACCCTTCTTACTCACAGGAATAGATTTTTGTTGAGAGCCATGAATTATTTACTTAAACGTCTGCTATTGTTCATCAAGCATCTTTTCTGCTAAACTCCTTTCCCAGTCCACTCCAGCCAACTCTGCCCTCATTCTTTGTAATTACCTTTTTGTAAGTTTAGCACAGTTGTGTCGGACCAATCTTCACTCTCAATTTGAACGCTAAATTCTACCACTTTCTGTTCCCTGCTTCCGAGGGGGATCTTTTACGCTGAGATAATTTACTAAACATGACTCATTGCACAGAAACAGATCCAAAGTTGCCTGCTCCATTGTTGGATGGACAGCAAATTGTTCCAGGAAACTGTCCCAAATAAATTGGACGATTCCCTTGCTCGTGGTTACCTCTGCCAATTTCATTTTCCCAAAACACATGAAAATTAAGCTAACCCATGATTAAGGTAGTGTCTTTTTTACATGCCCACCTTATCACCTGATATATTCTCTGCCCCACAGTATAGCTACTGTTAGGCAACCTATAGACGTCTCCCAACAGTGTCTCATTCCACCTTATTTCTTAACTCTACCCATGTGGATTTTACATCCTCCAATGCAAAATCATTTATTGCTACCGTACTTGTTCCATCTCGTATTAACAAAGCTACCCCAACATCCTTTTCTTCCTGCCTGTACTTTCGAAAATCACATTGCCCTGAATGTTTTTGTCCCAGATTTGGACGCCTCATGATCACGTCTCCCTAATGTCAATATGATAACACCCATTAACCGATATTTTGCTGTTAATTAATTAATTTTATTTACTGAATACTATGAGCATTTAATTAAAGAGGCATCAATTTTGACTTTTAACCATTTTGTCCCTTTTACGATATTCTCTGCTGGTTTTCTTATTTAATGTTTGAACACTCTGTCCTTCCTGTCATATTCATGGCATCGATACCTAAAAAGCTGACCTGCAATGCTGTCATATTATTTTCCTTTGTAAGTCTACTTTTCCGCTCTCCAGCTTCCCCAACTGCAATTAAGTTTACAAACGGTCTTTTGATCCCTCGTTATTTAATTCGGCAGGACACCTGTCCCTGCACAGTACAAGTGAAGCCCGCCCCAGCAGAACAGATCCCTTCTACACCAGTGCAGGTGCCAGTGCCCCTGGAACTGAAACCCATTCTTCCCACAACAAACTTTGAGCTAAGCATTTAACTCCTTGACTTTATCCAATGCCAGTTTGCCCATGGCTCAGTTAGTAATCCCAAGATTATTACCTTAATTCGAAGAGTTAGGAGCTAAAGTAAAATGCATAACTCTAAGGTTATGGATTTTACTTTAGCTCCTAACTCTTCGAATTCTTTCAGCAGAATCTCCTTTATGCTCCTTTCAGCATCGTTGGCGGCAACGTTGTGAATAAAACTAGATTTCTCCCCTCCACTTCAAATTCCTCTCCAGCCCTGAGGAGGTTTCCATAACCCTGGCACGGGGCAGGCAACACAGCCTTCGGGAGTTGCACTCAGAGCTGCAGAGAACAGTATCTATCCTCCCAAATATACTGCCCCCTAACATCCCAAAGTGAATGCCTCCCTGTAACACAGTTCCGTGGTCAGTTCGCTCATCCTTTCTGCAGACCCGCCCTTGTCCACACAGCTTGCCAGAACCTAGCAACTGTTGGGTAGTTACAGGGGCTGAGGCTCCTCTAACGCAACCCCCTGGGTCATCATACCTACTTCCCCTGCAGTTACACCCTCCTGTCCCTGATCACAGACCAAATTTGAATGACATAATCTGTGGGGTGAGAACACCTCTTGAAGCAAACTGTCCAGGTAACTTTCCCCTCCTTGATTTGGCGCAACTCCTGAAGCTTGGACATCAACTCCTTAACTTGGATCCAAAGTTCCTCTGACTGCAAACATTTACTACAAATGTGATCGTCCTGTATCACTTTAGTGACCAGCAACACCCACATGCTCTATCAGCAACACATCAGTCGTCATGCCATCGCTGTTGTAATTAATTAATTAGTTAATTAATTAATCCACTATCCCTGTTCTTCGCACTTGAAGAATCCCCCGCTCTTTATGCTTTATTGTATTTTAAAAAAAACTAGTATCGATCTTATACTTCAGAAGCCATTTCTTTAAAGCGATAAGGATAGACAACAGACCTAAGCACAAACTAAACGCCTTACCTTCACTTTAAAGACTACAGATACCCACCAATCAGCTGTACTCTGCACTTTTTTCCCTCCCATGCTCTTTAAAGACCCATCACCTCTATCCCCGCACTCCTTATTGGTCTATCTTTAATGGATGCCCCAAAAATATTTTGGAGGGCAAGTAGTGAGGATCATTTAAAGAGCCTACAGGGAGATATAGAGTGAGTGGGTAAAAACTTGACAGGAGGATAATAACGTGGGAAAATGTGAGGTTATGCGCTTATTGGTATGAAGAACAGAAGAGCTGAATAATATTTAAATGGAGACAGACTATAGAAAGCTGCAGCACAGAGGGATTTGGGAGTCCTCGGGCACAAATCATCAAAAAGAAAATACATTTTCAGCAGGTGTTGGGGAAGGCAACTGGAATGTTGGCGATTATTTCATAGGGAATGTGGTATAAAAATTGGGAAGTCTTGCTACAACTATACAAGGCATTAGTGATACCACACCTAAATTACTCTCAACTGTTTTGGTCCCCTTAAACAAGGAAAATATACTGAATTTAGAGGCAGTACAGAGAAAGTTAACTAGATTGATCCTGGGAATGGAGGGATTTTCTTATGTGAAGAAGTTGGGCAGGTTGACCCTTTGGTCATTGGAGTTTAGAGGAATGAGAGGCGACCATATTGAAATGCAAAACATTCTTATGGTGCTTGACAGGGTAGATGCTGAAAGGTTGTCTCCACTTGTTGTGGAGTCTAGGGCAAGAGGGCATAATCTAAGAATTAGGGTTCGCCTATTTAAGGCAGGGGTCAGGGGGATGTTTTTTTCTCTCAGATGGTAGTTAATCTGTGGATTACTTAATGCTGAGGCCTTTAAAAGCTGCGTTGTTAAAGATATTCAAGGATGAGATAGACAGATTTTTAATGAGCAAGGCAATCAAGGTTTATGGCAAAAGGAAGGAAAGTGGAGCTGAGGGTTATCAGTTCAAACATGATTTCTTGGAGTGATGGAACACACTCGATGGGCCTAATGGCCTACTTATGTTCATCGGCCACATGGCATTTTGGTCTTATACGCTCCCTTCTCTCTCTCTCTACGCTCATTAACGCTCTGTGGCCTCTCTCTCTCTCCGCTCTCAAATGCTCTCTCCCTATTGGTCTACCCTGGAGAGTGTCCGACAATGGATAGGGTTTATTCCTGGAGAAATGTTGAGATGGAGAGATCTTGAAGTTGCTGTGGGTCGATGCAGGAAACAGTATGCCCTGGAGAAGAGCTCAACTTGGCCAAGGGTTTTATTTTCCTGACAAGAGTGTCTTCTTGAGCGTTTCAAAACCTTGGGATCTATTCCTGGAATTGGGGTGACCGGAAGCGTTTTTAACTGTGAGAGTAATGGAAGTGAGTGACGTGGTCCTAACACGGGAGTGCCTATTCCTTTATGGAATGTGAGCTGGGGAGAGTCCGAATCTGGAGAGCAACTATTACTGGGAATTGTATGCTCTGGGGAGTGTCCAGATCTGGACAGGATCTCTTCCTTGGAATATGGGAACATAGGAGCAGGAGTAGGCCATTTGGTCAGCATTCCTGTGAAGTGTGCAATGGGGATTTCAAATCTTCGCTGGTTTGTTTCCCCACATGCCTCTCCCCTAGTGAAGGCCTGCACATGGGCAGGCTCTTCTCATGGGTCGTGTGAGATAGGGGACCTTCCAATGCTGCAGAGTCCTGGGAAACACAAAATGCACTTGAAAGTTCTGAAACTGGGCAGTTTGTATTTCTGGGTACAGAGTGCCCAATGGAGGTTGGGAACCTGGAGTGGGAGCATTCCTGAGAAGTGTGTGCCCTGGGGGGTGTCTGAACCAGGAGAGGGGCCGTTCCTGAGAATGGATTGTTCTGAGGAATATTTGAACCAGGACGGCTCAAACCCTGGGATGTCTGTAACTTGGGAAGGATCTGAATCTGTAGAAGTTCACATCCAGGGAAAAGAGTGATGTGGGTGGTGGGTGGGGGTGCGAGGTTGCGGGGGTGGGGGGGTGCGAGGTGGTGTGTTCTGTATTTTGGGATTTTGTGCTCCTGTGAAGAGTTTTCCCTGAGGAGACCCTGAAACTGGAGAGGGTTTATCCCTGGTAAGAGTGTTCCCTGTGGAGGGTCTGAACCTGGAGGAGGAATTTTACTAAAAAGAGTGTGACCAGGAGATTTTGGAAATTGATATTCCTTAGCAGTGCCGGTTCTGGGAAGCTATCGAACAAGAAGATCGTCTATTCCTGGATTGAATGTGACCTGGGGAAGGCCAAAAACTGGAGAGGTCCATTACGTGCTAAAAGTGTGCACTGTACAATGTCCGAGTGTGCATACGGTCTATTACTGCAAAGAATGTGCTCTGGTGAGGCCCTGAACCTGGAGAGGGTTTACACCTGGGAAGCTTGTGCTATGGGCATTTCCCAAATGAGGAGAGGGTCTATTCCTGGGAAGACTGTGTTGTGTGCATGGTCTGAACCTGGAGAGGGTATATTCCTGGTAAAGTGTGTGCCTCAGATTGCGTCCAAAAGTAAAGAAGGTCCATTCCTGGGAAGATTGTTTCATAATGAGTGAGCAATCCTGGAGAGAGATTCTATTCTGGGGAAAAGTGTGTCGTGGTAAATGTGAGGCCGGATAGCGTAAGCTCCTGGGAAGAATTTGCTGTCTGGCGTTTAGAGCATTTCCAATCTTGGGAAGTGTGTGCCCTGAGGAATGTCCAATCATGCTTAGTGTATATTCCTAAGAAGATTGTAAACTGGGGAGCATCCGATCTCAGAACAGGGTCTACTCCTGGAATGAATGTGACTTGGGAAGGGTCCAAACCAGATCAAGGTTTATTCCTGGATTGATTGTGACCTGGGGAGAGCCTGATCCTGAAGATGCACTATCCCTGGGAAGAATGTGATCTGCGGAGGAACAGACATGGAGATGAATGGCTTCTTAGAAGAGCATTAGATGCTGAGGGACCAAATCTGGAGCAGAAATATTCTTGGGTGGTGCACTGCTAAAGTTGCCAACCTGGAGGGGAACTATTACAGAAAAGAGCTTGTGCAGGAGACTTTCCAGACCGGGAAAGGGTGTGATTCTGAGTCTGATCCTGAGTCTTATCCTGAGCATTACTTAGTGCGCGCTCAGTGCTGGAGAGGCTCGTTTCCTGGGATCATTTTTTTCCCTTTAGGGGGCATGGCCTTTGCTTGCTCGGTCAGAATTTATTGCCCAGCCCTAATTGCCCTTGAGATGGTGATAGTGAGCTGCATCCTTGAACGGCTGCAGCCCATGTGGCGCTGGCACACTCGCATTGCTGTTCGGGAGAAGCTTCCAGAGTTTTGAGCAACTGCCAGTGAAGGAACGGCGATACATTTCAAGTGAGGAAAATGTGATTTGGAGGGGAACTTCCAGGTGTTGGTATTCCCATCTATCTGCTGCTCTGGTCCTTCTCGATGGTAGCAGCCGCTAGTTGGGACGTTGCTGCCGAAGGAACCTTGGTGAAGTTCTGTAGTGCATCTTGTAGATGGTGCACACTGCTGATACTCAGCATCAATGTTGAAGGGAGTGAATGTGTGTGGATGGGCTGCCAAACAAGCCGGCTGCTTTGACCTGTACATGGCCAAACTTATTAAGTGTTGTGGGAGGTGCACTCAGCCAAGCAAATGGGGAGCATTTCATCTCACTCCTAAATTGTGCCTTGCAGATGGTGGACAGTGTTCAGGGAGTTAGGAGGTGAGTTTCTAATCACAGGATTCCTTTCCTATCACCTGCACTTGTAGTTACAGTGTTTATTCGGCTAGTCCATTGCACTTTCTGGTCAACAGTAACCCTCAGGGTTTCGATAGTGGAGCTTTCAGAGATTGTAATGCCATTGAATGTCAAGGGATGATGGTTAGATAGCCTCTTGATGGAAATGGTCATTAAAACTCTTCATGGTGAGCAGGTTGCTTTCCACTGTGTCAGCCCAAGTCTGGATATTGTCCAGGGCTATCTGAATTTGGGCATGGACTGTTTCAGTATCTGGAGAGTCGCGAATAGTGCTGGATATTTTTCAATCGTCAGTGAACATTCCCACTTCAGGATTTATGGAGGAAAGAATGTCATTGATGAAGCAGTTGAGGATGGTTGGGTCGAGGACATTACACTGAGGAAAACCTGCAGTGATGTCCTGGAGCTGCCTTGACTGACCTCCAACAGCCTCAACCATCTTCCTTTGTGATCAGCTTGACACCAAACAGCTGGGATTAATACCCCTAGTTCCCATTGACACTCAGTTAGCGAGGACACTTTGATACCGGTCAGAATCAATCCTCCAAAACAGATTAAATCAGGCACTTCCAGGATTACGAAAAATATTAACATTAACATTTTCCTACCACTGACGTCAAACTAACTGGTCTGTAGTTTTTATTTTATCTATCCCTCCATTCTTAAATGTTGCACTTACATTTGCTGTGTCCCAGCCTGCAAATTTATTCTCTACCACATCCCTGCCTCAATTCTCCTCAGGTCCTTTTGTGGTCCTAAATTCCTATCCTTACTGTCTGTGTCTGACATGGAGAATGTATCGTCATTAAATTCCATTCTCTTCTCCCTTCTCTCTCTGACAGTTAATTTACTGGGGATTGTGATCCTGTGCCGGGGAAAGTGTGGCCTCTCCACTTGCACCACTCGTTACCTGGTGGCCATGGCAACAGCGGATCTATTGGTCATTATCACTGACCCCATACTGACCCAGGTCAATTATTTTTATTTCCCAGTGACTTTACTGGACTTCACTCCTGTGTGTAGTGTTTGCGCTGCCCTGCTGGCTGCAGCCGTGGACTGTTCTGTCTGGTTCACCGTCACTTTCTCCTTTGATTGGTTTGTGGCCATTCGTTGCCAGAATTTGAGAACAAAATATTGCATCAGGAAAACTGCGACTGTGGTTCTAGTGACAACCGGCATCCTGCTCTTTTTAAAAAACATCCCCTGGTACTTTACACTGGAACCTGGAAAGACAATGGACAATGTACCACTGGGCTGTCAGACAAAGCTAAGCTATTTTACTGATCCCGGATGGGTTGGATATTCCTGGTTTGAGAAGCTTTTAAACTTATTGCTCCCATTCAGTTTAATTCTGCTGATCAACGCTCTGACAGTCAGACACTTTTTAGTGACCAGTCAAGTCCGGAAGGGACTGAGGGCTCAGAGTAAGGGAGAGAATCGCAGTGACCCAGAGATGGAGAGCAGGAGGAAGTCTATGATTTTACTCTTCACAAATCTGGCACCTTCATAATCCTGTGGTCAGTGTATGTTGTAAAATTCCTTTATAATGATCTGAGAGAAGCAGCTTACCTCACCTATTCTGAATATGTCTTACAACAAGTCGAATTGATGCTGCGTAGTTTAAGTTGCTGCACAAACACATTAATTTATGGGGTGACTCAGTCCAAGTTCAGAGAGCAAATCAAGAATGCGGTGAAATATCCGGTTACATCAGTTATTCAATTCATAAAGAAACACAACTGACCGCCTGACGCCTCAGCCAATCAAAAAGCTCCGCCTTCTGATGGACAGCTGCGTGTGCCAACCAGGGAAACAGCTCCACAACTGACAGACGTGGCAGACAATGGGGCAGCTTTAGGTTTTCACCCACAGGCGCCTCAGCCATTAAGGAAACTCCGCTCGCTGACTGACAGCCACCTGAACCATTCAAGGTGACCTGCTGGCTGATTGACAGTCGCTTCACAAATCAGGGATTGTGATACATCATATTGACGACAGTCAAATTGGCGAGTCAGGATGTCCTTCCATTGTGTCGACAGACATCTTGTTGTTGTCAAAGTGTCTTTCTGAACTTGCTGCATTCCATCCTCTCAGGTCCAACCCCGACTTTGTCATTATACTTGCTGACAAGGGTGGTCTGGCGCACTGACCTCTACGTCGCAGCGGCAGAATGTCAACTCACAGGCTATTCCTCCTACCTCCCCCTGGACCATGAACCCACCACTCAACATCTAGCCATTGTTTCCCGGACTGTCACTGGCCTTATCCCCTCTGGAGATCTTCCCTCTACAGCTTCCAACCTCATGATATCCAAACCTCGGATGACCCGCTTATACCTGATACCCAAAATCAACAGTCACACTGTCCCGGCAGACCGATCGCGTCAGCCTGTTCCTGTCCTACGGAACTAATATCTTGCTATCTTGACTCCATTCTCTCTCCCCTTGTCCAGTCTCTTTCCACCTACATCCCCAACTCCTCTGACGCCCTACATAATATCAACATTTTCCAGATCCCTGCCCCAAACGCCTCCTCTTCACCAAGGGCGTCCAATCCCTCTACAAATTAATTCCCCACTGGGATAGTCTGAGGTCTCTCCACTTCTTCCTCAACAAAGGCCCGAACAATCCCCATCCACGACCACTCTCCTCTGTCTGGCTAAACTTGTTCTCTCACTGAACAATTTCCCCTTCAACTCGTCTCACTTCCTTCAAATAAAAGGTGTAACCATGGGTAGCAGCGTGGGCCCCAGTTATGCCAGTCTCTTTATGGGGTGTGTCAAACATTCCTTGTTCCAGTCCTAATCAGAACCCCTCCCACATCTTTTTCTCCGGTACGTCAATGACTGCTTCGGTGCCACTCCATGCTCTCGTCTGGACCTCGAAAAAAATATTAATTTTGCTTCCAATTTCCACTCCATCATTTTCACATGGTCCATCACTGGCACTTTCCTCACCTTCCTTGACCTCTCTCTCAATTTCTGTTGTTCGACTCTCCACCAATATTTATCACAAGCTTACCGACTACCACACCTACCTCGACTACAGCACAACACAGCATGCACCCGGTAAGGACTCCATCCCATTTTCTCACTTCCTTTGCGTTTGTCGCATCTGTTCCGAATATGACAATTGTCAAAACAGTTCCTCAGACATTTCTCCCTTCCTCCTTAATTGAGGTTTTCCACCTCCGTTGGATGACAGGGCCCTCAAAATTGTTTGGCTCATCTCCCGCACATCCACCCTCACGCCTCCCTTTCCCTCCCAGAACTATGATAGGGTTCCCCTTGTCCACACTAATCACCCCACAAGCCTGAGCATTCAAAAGATCATCCTCCACCATTTCTGCCAAATCCAGCATGATGCTACCATCAAATACATCTTCCCTTCACCAACTCTGTCAGAATTCCATAGAGAACGTTGTCTCCGGGACACCCTGTTCCACTCCTCCATCACCTACTGCACCTCAAACCCCTTTCATGGCACCTTCCCATGCACACGAAGAAGGTGCAACACCTGCCCCTTTACTTCCCCCCTCCTCTCCGCCCAAGGGCTCAAACAATCCTTTCAAATGAAGTAGCGCTTCACTTGCACTTCCCTCAATTCAGTCTATTGCATTCGCTGCTCCCAATGTGGTCTCCTCTACATTGGGGAGACCAAATGCAGACTGGGTGACCGCTTTGCGGAACACCTTCGGGTCTATCCGGAATCATAACCCAGACCTCCCTGTCGCTTGCAATTTCAACACTCCACCCTGCACTCATGCCCATATGTCCGTCCTGGGCCTGCTGCAATGTTCCAGTGAAGCTCAACGCAAACTGGAGGAACATCACCCCATCTTCCGATAAGGCACTTTGCAGCCTTTCGGACTTAACATTGAGTTCAACAACTTCAGATCATGAACTCCCTCCAGCATACCCAGACCCTTTCCTATCCCCCTTTTTTGAATAATGTATAGATATATATTTAATTATATATATAATTTTTATACATAGTTTTTGTTTCCCACCTATTTCTATTATTCTTAAATGTATTTCCATTCACTGTTTTATCTCCACATTTTTGCCCATTTCAATCCCTTTCACCTGCTCCACCCCCACTAGGGTTACCTGTCACTTGCTCGTCCTGCTTTCTACACTTAATGTCACCATTAGCACATTCTATAGTTAAGATCAACACTGTCAACACCTCTTTTTCCTTTTTTTTTTGCAAAAATATACTTTATTCATAAATCTTCAAAAACATTTCGAACCATTTCAAAATCACCATTACAAAAATACAATCAGGTTCAACTTTTACAACATGAATCACAAGGTGTATCAGTACAAACAATGAATATTACAATCATTGGCTGACATTCATTTTAAGCTGTACAGCCTGAGGGGCTCTCAACAGTTCCCAGCCCCTCGGTGCACTGTGGCAGAAAGGTCTTAGGCAGCGACCCTTCCCCATTGGGCCTTTGCAGCGGCTGCCCCAAGCTTAACTGTGTCCCTCAGCACGTAGTCCTGGACCTTGGAATGTGCCAGTCTGCAACACTCGGTCGGGGACAACTCTTTGCACTGGAAGACCAACAAGTTTCGGGCAGACCAAAGAGCGTCTTTCACCGAGCTGCAGCTGCAGTTGATGTTTGTCTCGGTGTGTGTCCCTGGGAACAGCCCGTAGAGCACAGAGTCCTGTGTCACAGAACTGCTCGGGACGAACCTCGACAGAAACCACTGCATCTCTCTCCAGACCTTCTTTGCAAAGGCACAATCTACAAGGAGGTGAACAACAGTCTCTTCCCCACCACAGCCACCTTGAGGGCAACGTGCAGAGGGGGTGAGACTCCTGGCGTGTAGGAAGGATCTGACAGGGAGGGCCTTTCTCACCACTGGCCAAGCTACATCTTGGTGCTTGTTGGAAAGTTCTGGCGATGAGGCATTCTGCCAAATGACTTTGTCAGTCTGCTCAGGGAACCATCCCACAGGATCCACCCTCTCCTTTTCCCTCAGGGCCTTTAAGACGTTACGTGCCAACCACTGCCTGATGGACTTGTGGTCAAAGGTGTTTCTCTGCATAAATTTTCCCACGAGGGACAGGTGGTATGGCACGGTCCAACTACTTGGAGCGTTCCGCGGCAGCGTGGCCAGACCCATCCTTCGCAACACTGGGGACAGGTAGCACCTCAGCACGTAGTGACACTTGGTGTTTGCATACTGAGGATCTATGCACCACTTGATGCAGCCACACACAAAGGTGGCCATCAGTATGAGGCGATGTTGGGCACGTTTTGTTCCCCCTTTATCTAGAGACTTGTACATCGTGTCCCTGCAGACACGATCCATTTTCGACCTCCAGATAAAGCGGAAGATGGCTCGGGTGATCGTCACCACACAGGAGTGTGGAATGGGCCAGACCTGTGCCAGGTACAGCAACAACGAGAGTGCCTCACACCTGATGACCAGGTTCTTAACCGCAATGGAGAGGGAGCGTCGCTCCCACATGCCCAGTTTCCTTTTCACCATAGACACTCGCTCCTTCCAGTTTCTAACGCGTGTCCTGATCGCTCCTAACCATATCCCCAGCACGTTCAGGCCGTCAGCCCTGACAGTGAGGGGGACAAAGGATCGATCAGCCCAGTTCCCAAAGAACATGGCCTCACACTTCCCATGATTTACCTTGGCTCCCGAGGCCAGTTCGAACTGGTCGCAGATGTGGATTAGTCCGCGCACCGACAGCGGATCTGAGCAGAAGACGGCGACGTCGTCCATGTACAGGGAGGCTTTGATCTGAGTGCCTCTACTGCCTGGGATCATCACTCCTCTTATGCCCGGATCCTTCCTGATGGACTCAGCAAAGGGTTCTATGGAGCACACAAACAGGACAGGCGAGAGAGGGCAGCCCTGCCTGACTCCAGATTTAATCGGAAAGCTATCTGATTCCCACCCATTGATTGAGACTGCGCTACTGATGTTAGTGTAGAGCAGTTGGATCCAATTGCGAATTCCCTCCCCAAACCCCATTTTGGAGAGCACATCCACCATGTAGGTGTGCGATATTCTGTCAAAGGCCTTCTCCTGATCCAGGCTGATGAGGCAGGTATCCACACCCCTGTCCTGTACATAGGCAATCATATCCCTGATCAGCGTGAGGCTGTCAGAGATCTTCCTGCCCGGCACAGTGCAGGTCTGGTCAGGGTGGATTACCAATTCCAGAGCGGATTTGACCTGATTGGCGATGACCTTGGACAGAATCTTATAGTCCACATTCAACAGTGAAATGGGTCGCCAATTTCTAATTTCCTCCCTTTCCCCCTTGTGCTTGTCGATGAGGGTGATAATGCCTTTCCTCATGGATTCTGACATACTGCCGGCCAGGAGCATACTCTCGTACACTTCTAGCAGGTCCGGGCTGATCCATTTAGCTTCCATGCCCCCCTTCCCACCCTCTGGTCCTTCTCTAAGTGGCAGTCAGCCAGTAGGAGGCAGTGGTCAGAGAAAAATACCGGCTTGACGGCGGTGGATCTGACTGCGAATGCACGGGACACAAACAGGAAATCTATCCTGGAACGGACGGACCCATCAGGCCATGACCAGGTGTATCTACGCTGCGCTCCGTCTGCAGGGTTGCTGAAGACGTCGTGCAGCTTGGCATCCTTTACTGTTTCTATCAGGGATCTGGACGTAGCGTCCAATCTGCTTTCGGCCCTGCCGGATCGTCCAGCCGCATCGATAATGCAGTTGAAGTCACAGCCCAGAATGACCGGCCTGGAGGTCACCAGCAGCAGTTTGCTCCCAGGATTTACTCACCAATCAGCTGCTTTTTCTTTAAAATCCACTTTCAGAAGAGTGTCCCTCGCAGGTCTGGTGCACTCCTGAAGGCACTGCCTCTTCCTCTCTCTCTTTTGTTCTAGGTTGGAGGAGGAGGGAGGGATGGAAACACTACAGTAATGTAATGTTTGGGGCTGCTTCGTTCTTTGACAATGGGTCCTCCTCGATTCCCTCCTGAGTCGTGATGGTTGCGATGACTTCTCCCAGAATGCTTCAGTCACTTCTCACCAGCGCCCTCTGTTGGATGTAGACACCAAAACTGCAGTGATGATGTTGAGAATGGCATTAAACAGGAAATTAGAGAGGCATGTAAATAAGGAACATCTGTAATTATGGATGACTTTAATATGCAATTAGATTGTGCAAAACAAATGAGTAACAATACCGTAGAGGAGGAATTCCTGGATTGTATACGGAATGTTTTCCTGACCCAATTCATTGAGGAACCAGCGAGAGAACAGGCCAACCTCGACTGGGTATTGTGTAATGAGAAAGTAACAATTGGCAATCCAGATGTGCGAGGCCCCTTGGGGTTGAGCGACCATAATGTTATAGAATTCTTCATCAAGATGGAGAGTGACATAGTTGATTCTGAGACTTTTGTCCTGAATCTTAATAAAGGAAAATAGGATTGTATGAGGCACGAGTTGGCTATGATGGATTGGGAAACGTTTCTTCAAGGGATGACGGTGGATAGGCAATGACAAACATTCAAAGAGCGCATGGGTGAACTGCAACAATTGTTTATTCTGTCAGGCACAAATGTAAAACAGGAAAATTGGCCAAACCATAGCTTAGAAGGGAAATTAGAGATAGTATTAGATGCAATGAAGAGGCATAAAAATTGGCCGGAAAAACAACAGGCCGAAGGATTGGGATTTGTTTAGAATTCAGCAAAGGAGGAACAAGGGATTGATAAAGAAGGGGAGACAGATTACAAGAGTAAGCTTGCAGGGAACATAAAAAAACTGACTGTAAAATTTTCTACAGGTATGTGAAGAGAAAAAGATTGGTGAAGACAAATGTCAGTCCCTTGCAGTCATAAAGAGGGCAATTTATAATGGGGAACAAAGAAATGGCTGACCAACTATATAATTTGGTTCTGTCTTCACAAAAGAGGACGCTAATAACATTCAGAAATGTTGTGGAACACAGGGTTTAGTGAGAGGGAGGAACTGAAAGAAATCAGTATAGTAGGGAAATGGTGTTGGGGAAATTGATGGGATTGAATGCCAATGAATCCCCGGGGCCTCATGATCTACATCCCAGATTACTTAAGGAAGAGGCCCTTGAAATAGTGGATGCATTGGTCGTCATCTTCCGAGAGTCGATGGACTCTGAAACAGTTGCTACAGATTGGAGGGTAGCTAATGTAACCCCAGTATTTAAAAAGGGAGGCAGAGAGTAAAAAGGAAATTATAGACCAGTCAGCCTGACGTCAGAAGTGGGGAAAATTCTAGAGTCCATTATAAAAATGTAATAGCTGAGCACGTGGAAAACAGTGGCAGAATTGGACAGAGTCAGCATGGATTTAAGAAAGGGAAATCATGCTTGGCAAATCGACTGGAATTTTTCGAGGATGTAACGAATAGAGTTAATGAGGGGTAGCCAGTGGATGCGGTTTATTTGGGCTTTCAGAAGGCTTCCAACAAAGTACCATATAAGAGATTGGCACGTAAAATTAAAGCGCATGAGAATGGGGTTAGTGTATTGAGATGCATAGAAAACTGGTTTTCAGACAGGAAACAAAGAAGAGGAATAAACGGGTTTTTTTCCAAATGGCAGGCAGTGCCTAGTGGGGTACTGCAGTGATCGGTGCTGGGACCTCAGTTATTCACACTACATATTAGTGATTAATATGAGGGAATTAAATGTAATATCTCCAAATTTGCAGATGACACAAAGCTGCTTGGGAGGGTGAGTTGTGAGGAAGATGCAGAGATGCTTCGGTGTCATTTGGACAAGTAGAGTGAGTGGGCAAATGCATGGCAGGTGCAGTATAAAGTGGAAAAATGTTAGGTTATCAATTTTGGTAGAAAAAACAGGAAGGTAGATTATTATCTGAATGGCAATAAATTGAGAGAGGGTAATGTGCAACGATACATGTGTGTCCTTGTAAACCAGACGCTGTGAACCAGGTGCAGCATGCGGTAAAGAAGGCAAATGGTGTAATGGCCTTCATAGCCAGAGGATTCGAGTACCGGACAGGAATGACTTCTTGCAAATGTACAGGCCCTTGGTGAGACCACACCAGGAGTATTGTGTGCAGGTTTGGTCTCCTTATCTGAAGAAGTATGTACTTGCTGTAGAGGGAGTGCTGCGAAGGTTTACCTGACTGATTCCTGGGTTGCCGGGACTGACAAATGAGGAGACATTGAGTCGATTAGGATTATATTCGCTGGAGCTCAGAAGAACGCGGGGGGCGGGTGGGGGGGAAACTCATAGAAACATGTAAAATTCTAACAGTACTAGACAGGGTTGATGCAGGAAGGGTGTTCCCGATGGTGGGGTAGTCCAAAACCACAGGTCACATTCTGAGGATATGGGGTAGACCATTTAGGACTGAGATGAGGAGACATTTCTTCACCCAGAGAGTGCTGAGCCTGTGGAATTCGTTACCACAGAGAGTAGTTGCGACTAAAACATTGTATGCATTCAAGAAGGAGTTACATGTAGCTCTTGGGGCGAAAGGGATCAAAGGGCATGTGGAGAAAGTGGGAGCAGGCTCTTTAGTTGGATAATCAGCCATGACCATAATGAATAGAGGAGCAGGCCCGAAATGCCTAATCCTACGCGTTCTCCTAGTTTCTATGACAAGATTGTCTGATGAGGAGAGAGTGAGGAGACTGGGCCTGGATTCTTTAGAGTTTCAAATAATGTGATGTGACTTCATGAAGTGTGCAAAATTCTCCCAGGGGTCAATCGGCCAGATGCAGAAAGATGTTTGCCCTGGGTACGGGGACGACGGGCGGGGTAGAATCAAAGGACACTTTCTCCGAATAAGAGGTAGTCCATTTAGCCCTGAGATGAGGGGGAATTTCTTTGTTCAGAGGGTAATGAGTCTTTGGAATTCTCCACTCCTAAGGTCTGTGGAGGTTCATTTATTGAGTGTGTTCACGACAGAGATTGACAGTTGTTTTGATATTAAAGATACCAAGGGATATGGGGATAGTGCGGGAAAATGGTGCTTTGGTAGAAGATCAGATATATTCTCATTGAATGACGGAGCAGGTTCAAGGGCAGAATGGCCTACTCCTGTTCCCTATGTTCCATTGGATTGGCCAATGGTTCTGCTTGGCAAGATACTGGAGAGGTTTGCCATTGCCTTATGAAGGCGGCTGACTGGGACTCTCTCCCGCTCTTACTGCCTGCCATTGGAGCATGAGCCCACCTCCCATGACCATCAAGTCCTCAAGTGTTACTTGAACCTAGAGCTTCTGGCTCAGAGGCAGGGACGCTCCCCACTGCGTTTCTGTCAGCACAGGAAAGGGCCCTGTGTGTGAGTGAGGGGGGCGTCAAGTATGTGAAAGTGAGCTGCACTGCGAACCTGGCTGATAACCTTCATTTGGTTTTCAGTGTAATTCTGAGCACAATCAGGGCTGTTTAGCAAGTGTTGTCCTATCGTGGAATCAAAACTAATGTTGGACAACAGACAGAAGAAGCATGTCTGACAGCAACTGTGAAGAGAAAGACAGAGTTAATGCTTTGAGTTCACCTGACTCTTCTTCAGAGCCATTCGGACTCAAAACGTTAGCTCTGCCTTTCTCCCCACAAATGCTGACAGACCTGCTGAGTGTTTCCAGCATTTTTTTGTTTTCGCTGCAGTTTTCCAGCATACGCAGTATTTTGCCTTTATTTAATTATAGAAGAATCATGTCTATGCACTGTGACTTTTTCAACTAAATAAGAACTTGGGGGACGGTCATTCCCTGGTTCATTTTCCATGGCAATGCCTTGACCAATTAAGAGTCAAACTGCCTGGTTAGAATTTGAACAAATGCTTGGCAGTTAACTGTTCCCTGTTGCATTCTCCATGACAACATCCCCACCAATCAGAATCCACGTGCTAACTAATCAGCACTCTCTTCTCCATGAAGTATACATTGTCGTTCCCTTTACAATTGGTATTCTTCTGAATCTGTCCTGATGAGTGCAAGATGAAAAGCCTATCACTTTTTTCAGCAAGACTCAAGTTCTGTGCTAACAAACAACTATTTGTTTTTATTTCTTCATGGGATGAGATTGTCATTGGGAAACCAAACCTTTATTGCCCATCCCTAATTTCTGCTTGAGAAGATGGTGGTGGGCTGCCTTCTTCAATGCTATAGTCCAGCACACGCACAGTGCTTTTAGAAAGGGGTTCCACCTACATACAAACGCATGAATTAGGAACAGGAGTGGACTGTTCAGCTCTTCGAGCCTGCTCCGCCGTTCAATAAGATGCTGATGGCTAATCAGACCCTAACCTCAAATCTACATTCACAGCTACCCTGATGACCTTTGCCTCCCTTTGTCAAGAAGATATCCATCTCTGCTTTAAAAATACTCAATGATGCTGCCTCCACCGCTGTCCACGGAAGAGAGTTCCAAAAACTGACAACCCACTGAGAGAATAAAATTGTCCTAATTTCTGTCCGAAATAGCAGGTGTCTTATTTTTTAAACTGTGTCCCCTACTTCTAATCTCCCCCCACCACAGGGGAACACATCCTCGCGGCATCTATCCTGTCAAATCCCCTCCGGATCTTAAATGTTTCAATAAGATCACCTCTCATTCTTCTAAACTCCAATGGATACAGGCCCAGCATCGCCAACATTCCCTCAAAAGATTACAGCACCCCCCCACTTCCCTGGTATCACTCGAGTGAACATTCCCTGAATTGCTTCTAATGGATTGATACCTGCTCTTAAACAAAGATTTTATCTTTCCTCACGTTATTTTTTACATAATATTATTTTATAAACCATATCATTTTATATATCAGATATTTTTCCTACATTAAAGCATGGACTATACTTCCAATGTACATCATTGCCTATAAAACAATATGGGACATTGTGAAAGCTCCTCCAGAAACCGCAGTCCTTTCTTCCTCCATGTGTTGTAAAGACCATGAGTTAAGCTAAATCCATGAGCAATCTTACCATTCACAGTGGGCTCCAAATCGATAAACCCGGCTCGGAGAACGTGTTTACCCGCCCCCGTCACACTGAAGAAGGTGTTGAAGGAGTCCTCGCCTCCTCTGGTGCTCCTGTGACTGCGCATTGTCCCTTCTGTTTTGATCCGGTGCTCCAGGCAGTACAGCTCCCAGCAAGCGTTGCCGATCTGCACACCGGCCTGGCCAATGTAGAACGAAAGACACTCACTCTGCAGTGGAGAGAACATTTGATTATTTGCATGGGTCATTGTGGGCAGTGATTTATCAGCTCAGTGGGAGGGTGGAAGGCAGATGTTACACAGATGGCCACTTACTACCTGTCCACTCCCTCCATGCCGCTCAATGTACAGTCTGTACCCACCACCCATTTAAATGACCTGTCACACTCCATCCCTTGCTCTGCCCTTCCAGACCCCCACTCACTGTACACTGCCTCCTTGACCTGCCTGTACCAGAATCCACTTTCATCCTTAGTCGCAGTTACCCGCACGCAACTTACTCTGTGCTAATCTCCATCACCCTATGCCCGGCTAACTCCTTTGTTGCCCTGTCCCCTTCATCATTCACAGCCTCACGCTCCCTGTACTCTTTACATCATGGATCTACATCTCTCTCACTCTTTGCCTCAATACTTACTTATAGGAATAGAAGGCTTAGGAGCAGGAGCAGGCCATTCGGCCCTTCGAGTCTGATTCTCCAATCAATAAGATCACGGCTGATCTGACTGTGGCTTCAACACCACCTTCCTGTTCGCCAATCCCCACAACCCTTGATTGCCTTCTCCATCAAGAATCCATCTTGAATATATTCATTGATACAGCCTCCAATGCTTTCCGAGAAACATTATTGGTGTCCTTAGCTATTCCTGGCCCCATGACCTTCCACATTCCTCCTCATCATTCAGAATCACACTCCATCTTCACTCCTTCCAATACCTCATCATTCGATGCCCCAAGCCGCTTTTGCCCCGTTTCCCTCATCATTCAGTTCCTTATTTAAATCATTCATGGGATGTTGGCGTCGCTTGCAAGGCCAGCAATTGTTGCCCATCCCTAAGTGTCTCTTGTAAAGGTGGTGGTGTGCTGTCTTCATGAACCGCTGCAGACCATGAGGTTTAGGTGCACCCATAGTGCTGATAGGGTGGGAGTTCCAGGATTTTGACCCATTGAAAGTGAAGGCACGGCCGATATATTTCCAAGTCAGGATCGTGTGTGGTTTGGAGAGGACCTTCCAAGTGGTGGTGTTCCCCTGTGTCTGCTTCCCTTGTCCTTCTATGTGGTAGAGGTCACAGGTTTGGGCAGTGCTGTCGAAGAAGGCTTGGTGAGTTGCTGCAGTGCATCTTCTAGACGGTACGCACTGCTGCCACACTGCATCGCTGGTGGATGGAGTGAATGTTTGTGGATGGCGTGCAAATCAATCAGGCTGCTTTGTCCCCCATGGTGTCAAGCTTCTTGATGTTGGAGCTGCATTCATCCAGGCAACTGGAAAGTATTCCATCACACTCCTGACTTGTGCCTTGTAGATGCTGTTTAGACTTTGTGGGGCCAAGAAGTGGGTTACTCTCTGCAGAATTCCCAGCCTCTGACCTGCTCTTGTAGTCACAGTATTTATATGGCTAATGCAGTTCAGTTTCTAGTCAATTGTAACCCCTGGGATGGTGATAGTGGGGGAAGCTGTGTTCAATTCTGTCTACTACACTTTCGGAAGGATGTGAAGGTTGGAGAGAGAGAAATATCAGAAAAGAGTCATGAGAATGGTTCCAGGAATGAGGAGCATCATTTATGTCGCTATTTTGGAGAAATTGAGATTGGTCTTCTTCGAGAAGAGAAGGCTGAGAGGGGATTTGATCGAGGTGTTCAAAATCATGAGGGGTCTGGACAGGGTAAGTTGGGAAAAGCTTTTCCCATTGGCAGAAGGATTGAGAACCAGAGGGATACAGATTTAAGGCGATTGGCAAAAGAAGCAATGGAGATGAGGAGAAGCTTTCTCATGCAGCGAGTGGTTAGGATCTGGACCGAGCTGCCTGACTGTGTGGTGGAGGTAGGATGGGCCCAGGCTTTAAAGAGGGAATTGGATTATTACCTGAAGAGAAGCAAGTGGCAGAGCTAAAGGGAATGGGCAGGGAGAGTGGGGCTAGCTGAGTTGTTCTTGAAGAAATCCAGCATGGACAAGACAGGCAGGATGGCCTCCTTCTGTTTCTCTTTGTGTACATCATCCGTTCAGCGCACTGGATGACTTTGCAGTAACATTACCGCATGCGTCTGTACACCAAAAATGTGACACTTTTTATATTCACTCCTTCCATGCCCTCTCACATTTATGACTTCAGTGGCACCAGCTGCCCTTTCTCCTCGTTCCATCCCACCCAATCTCTTTCGGACTCTCCTGGGCTGTGAGGCATGTGGCACTGAAGGAGGGAAGGAACAGATGATGAGGCACAAGCACATTGCCAGCAACTGGTACTGCAAACAGGCGTGCTGGCTGGAACCCCGCAGGGATTGGAGAGTCACACAGGCACACAAGACCGAGCTGGCCCGCCCAAAGAGTGGACACCCACTATCTTGCTGAACTGCTCCTGTTGCGTGTGGAGAAATCGTCACCCTCACTCCTCAAGTGTTACAGGCACCCTTGGCCACGCCCACTCTTACAGCACAGCTTTCTATTTGTCACTGGCGATAATCCCCATCGTCAGCTCGACTCTTATTGGCTGCTAAGCGAATGAGGGGCAAAAAATGCAGCAATCTGTCACTGTTGAATACAAGCAACAAGAGTTATAAGAGTTATAATCAATGATAACGCAACACATACGGAAATAGGAATTAGGGGCAGGAGTATGTCCTTCCTGCCTGCTCCTGTCATTCAACAGTATCGGATTGTGGCACAACTCTACGACTCCCTCCGACACCCTTTGACTCCCTTGTAAATTAAGAGTCAATCAACCTCTAACATAAACATATTCAATGAGCCAGACTCCACCACTCGCTACAGAAGAGAATTCCACGGACTAACCGCCCTCTGAAAGAAAAAACAAATCTCCTCAACTCCGCCTTAAATTGAGATCCCTGATTTATTAACTGTGTGCCCTAAGTCTATTCTCTCCCACAAGGGGAAACATCCTCTCAACAATCACTCTGTGAAAACTCTCTAAATCTTCAATTTTTCAATAAGTTCACCTCTAATTCTTCTAAACTCCAATGGATACAGGCCCAACCTGTCCAACCTTACCTTATAAAGTAACTTGTCGTCCCAGCAATCAGTCACTTCAGAGCACTTCACTGAACTGCTGCTAATGCAATAAGACCCTTTCCAAATAAGGAGAACAAAACTGTTCACAGTGTTCCAGATGTGGTCTCACCAACTCCATGTACAATTTTATCAAATTATCCCAGCTCTTAAATTGCATTGTCCTTGCAGTAAACGCTGACATGACATGTGCTCCTAATCACTTGCTGTAAAACCATCACATCCCATCAGTGACACTCCTACACCCATCACATCCCATCAGTGAAACTCCTACACACATCACATCCCATCAGTGACATTTCTACACCCATCACATCCAATCAGTGACACTCCTACACCCATCACATCCCATCAGTGACACTCCTACACCCATCACATCCAGTCAGTGACACTCCTACACCCATCACAACCCATCAGTGACACTCCTACACCATTCACATCCCATCTGGGACATTCCTACACCCATCACATCCCATCAGTGACACTCCTACACCATTCACATCCCATCTGGGACACTCCTACACCCATCACATCCCATCAGTAACACTCCTATACCATTTACATCCCCTCAGTGACATTCCTACACCCATCACATTCCATCAGTGACACTCCTACACCCATCACATCCAAGCAATGACATTCCTACACCCATCACATCCAAGCAATGACACTCCTACACCCATCACATCCCATCAGTGACACTCCGACACCCATCACTTCCCCTTAGTGACAATGCTACACCCATCACTTCCCCTTAGTGACACTCCTACACCCATCACATTCCATCAGTGACACTCCCACACCCTTCACATTCTCTCAGTGACATGACTACACCCATCACATCCCTTCAGTGACATTCCTACACTCATCACATCCCATCTGTAGCACTCTCACATTAGTCACATCCTTTCAGTGACATCACAACCCCCATCACATCCCATCAGTGACATTACTACACTCATCATATTCCTTCAGGAACACGGCTACACCCATCACGTATTTGATGCTGCAACACCCATCACATCAGTGACACTCCTTACACCCATCACATCCCATGAGTGACACTCCTAATCCAATCACATCTCATCAGTGACACTCCTACACCCATCACATTCCCTCAGTGACACTCCGACAACCATCACTTTCCAATAGTGATACTCCTGCACCTATCAGATCCCATCAGAGACACTGCCACACCCGTCACATTCTCTCAGTGACATTAATACACAAATCTCATGCCATCAGTGACATTCCTACACTCATCACATCCCAACAGTAACAATCCCACATGCATCACATCATTTCAGTGACATCACTACACCCATCATATCCCATCAGTGACACTCCCACACCCAACACATTCCATCAGTGACACTCGTACACCCAATACACCCCATCAGTGACATTCCTACACCCATCACATCTGATCAGTGACACTCCTACACCCATCACATCCCCTCAGTAACATTCCTACACCCATCACATCCCATCAGTAACATTCCTACATACATCACATCCCCATCAGTGTCACAGATGCACCCATCACATCCCATCAGTGACATTCCTATACCCATCACATCCCATCAGTGACGTTCCTACAGCCATCACATCCCATCAGTGACATTCCTATACCCATCACATCCCATCAGGCAGACCCCACATGCACCATGCCCTATATGTGAACCTGTGCTGTCTCTGGGACCTTGTTCTGCAAAAACTGGCCACCGTCTTGACCACACATCAAAAAAGTACCTTACTGGCGGTATGCTTGTAAGGAAGATGGGAGCCCGTTGTTGGCGGTTGGTGTGAGCTCAGCAACACAATTCTGGTTTGGTCAATGTTTGCTTGATGAAGCCCATCATATGACTGAGGACTGTTTCTTCATTGAGACACAGAAGGGACTTGTAGGCGCTGCTTTGCCCACCATTATTTTGTGGCAACACATTTCCGACATGACACTAATCCCCACTGAGCTCTTTTCATAAAGATAAGATACAAAATTTCACCTCTCAACAAGCCCAAGATTTCCACTAAATGCACCTACCAGACAGTGTCGTAGAACCAAATGCACCAATTGCTCTGTTTCAAAGGACTACAGATGATTCACTGCACTAGATCTGGCTATTCAGCGCCCACCCCCTACTCCTTGCCTGTATCCCTGCCCCACACTAATCTCCACCCACCCCCACTTCATCTCTCCACATCCTCATATCCTTCTATTCATTTCTCCCTCATGTGTTTGTCCAGATTCACCCACTCCTCCCTTAAATGCATCCACACGATTCAGCTCAGCCCATGGGAGTGAGTTCCACATTATCACCGCTCTCTGAGTAAAGAAGCTTCCCCTGAATACCCCAATTGGACTTAATAGTGAGCATGTTATATTGATGGCCTCCTAATGTTCTGGTCTCTTTACCTCTGCAATCCCCCTCCCCCCACTACACAAGTGGAAACATCATCCCTAAGTCTAGCCAGTTGAAATTCTAGTTGTCCTTTTCTGGGCTCACCCATCAATCTTTGTGTTTCCTACCTCATTTTGAATATCCAGGAAGACTGCCACAAAATACATGACAGCATGAACAAACTTGCAGAATGTGCATGCAATTGACAACTGAAGTTCAATGTGGATATGGATAGAGGATTGCAACTGAAAGGCGCCACCAACTCCTTCACAAATAAGACTCGTAACTGGCCATAGAGTAAAGGAATCTCGGGTTACAGATCCCCAACACATTAACAGTGGCAACACAGGTCAGCAAAGCTACAATAATCACAAACAAAGCTTTGGGATTAATAATGAGAAAAGTACAATTGAAAAGTAGGATAGGTGTCTGGAACTTATATAGAACCTGAGTTAGACCTCACCGGAGTATTGTGCAAAATTCCACTTTCTGCATCACACTCGGAATACTGAGCACAGGTCTGGGTTCCATGTCACTGGTTCGATTGTTCCTGTGGCTCTATCCCCAGCCGTCTGCATAGGATGACCAAGTTCCCAGTCTCCCGGTTTTAAACTGCACGGCAGAGCGCTCATAGAAGCTCAACGTGACCGGGGGAACTTTTCTGTTCTCTGCTCCACCTTCTGGCTGATGAGCTAATCGGGCATCCATCCCCAGGAGTGCAGTTGGTAAACGGAATTGTTTTGAAATTGTCCCGTTTCGGCAGGAATTCTTGCTCATGGGTACTCACACCCCATCTTGCAAAGGCACAGCGCCAAGGCTCTGTTCCTGAGATTCTTTCTGACTGTGCCCGTGCGGTGTTCAATGTCCACCTTCTGCAGCTCACCTGTCCCTTTTCCAGCAAGGAAATTTTTCCCACACACGTTCCAACAGGGAACTCACTGTCTGTCGTGAATGTCTCTGTGTATGACCAGTCTGTCCTCTTCCTCCATTTTAGCTGCACTACTATTGGGTGGAAATGGAGAAGCCCTCATCTGATGCTCCAAACTCGCTGGGATTGTCATCCAGATTAGTTTCCCTACTTGGTAGACCATTAATGCTGTCAGAAGGGCTCATGCCTGCAGTCTCCCTAGTGGTTGTAAAGCCACCTTGTCGTGTTGTGTCCTGGCCTTTTGCTGCGTCCTGCCTCACTGACCAGGGGAAGAGACTTCCACAAGTGCTGGGGACTTGGAGGGGGAGGGGATCGTTCACCAAATCATCGGTTGTAGGGTGGCCTTGGTCAAAAGCAGCCCTATCTAAACCCCTGCAGGAGACACTTACAGTTTGCTTGCATGCAACACCCCTAGCAGCGAGTGGGCCACCAGCCTCGTGTGAGTTAGCAGACGCCACTGAATCAGCGATCAGAGCTCCTGTGTACCTTCAATCTCCGTGGGAGGAGGTGCCAAGATCGTTGGGCACATACCTGCCTCATCCCCTGGGTCACAGAGACTATGAGGTACCTGTGAGACCATCTAGCAGAAGGTTGGTATTTCCAATCCAGCCCACTAGGTCGTAGTCCATCTTTTCAAAAGTCATCATGATCCGATTCGTTGTGCAGTTAACATGGCTCCCTTGCTCATTTGGGCTCGATGGAGCGCCTGGGAAGTTCTCTTCTCCTCAGCGTCAGATCGTGTTAACATGACTGTGACTTCCACCTGCTGGGCGGGAACTTCCAACTTCCCGATCTCTGGTGCTGCCTCCTCAGGTGCCGTGGAAGCTGAGTTACTCACCTCGGTGTCGCGTTAGGCCAGACTTCCCCCTGGCTCCGTTTTCATTGACCACCGGCATTTCCAGCTCATTGACCGATGGTGAAACAGGGACGGAATTTATTTGCCCAAAAACAACCCATGTCCTCAAAAACAAAAAGATAATCCATCTTGACATAACGCTTGATGACAGTGGTTGTGGGGTCGGTGGTGTGGGGGGCAGTGGGGATGGGGAAAATGCAATACTCACCCGCAGTAGCTGCTGCCCCTGTAGACAGTTGGCAGGTAGAACATCGATACAACGGTAAACATTCAGTGAACGGGTGTAACTATGGAAGCGGGCAATGCAGGTTGGTGTTGACACTCATGGTGGGTGCCTTGACAACATGGGACTATGTCACAATGGCTTCGCGCTGGACAGTGTGACATCAGCACAAATCACATTTCCCCAACTTCGAGTCTTGAGTGAAGAGCCAGGGATCAAAGTGCAGGATTCTGCAAATGGAAAAATATAAATAAAGTTTTGCATTTTTTCAGCGACTTACACCATTTCAGAATGTCCCCAAAGGAAAACCAATGGATTCCTTCTTAATGAGTAATCACTGTGGTAACGTAGGGCTGCAGTGCAACCGGGTTGCAAAAAATGGCTTTGGAGACAAGCTAAATCTAAGCCTTTAATCCAGTCAGGTGTTTGAGGAGGAAATTCTTCACACAGAAAGCAGTGGGAATGTGGAACTAGCTCCCAAAGGGATTGGAGGAGGTGAATGGTGACGATGAACATATAGGGGGTGTGGGGTGGCGGAGCTGGTAAACGCATCAGGCAGAAAGGAATAGAAGGATACGGGGATGGGGGGGATGAAGTAGTGGGTGGGAGAAGGCTGGTGTGGGAAGGATCACCAGTATGGAGCAGAGGTGCCGACAGGTCTGTATCTGGGCTGCCAATCCTGTGAAATTCTCTGAAATAGATCAGTGGCATCATTAATGATCTCTCCGATACACAAGTACCGTGCCTTCGCTTTGCCACACTCCATTCACATTCCCCCAGCGAGGGATCCCCCTCTAATTGAATTCAGACACCCCCTCATGTTTCATCCCTCTCCAGTTCATCTCTGATACATCCCCCGTACTGGATCACTCTCCAGTTGACCTCAGAGACTCCCCAGTGTGGGATCCCTCTCCAGCATATCAGAGAAACTCCCCAATGCAAGACCCCTCTCTAGTTGATCCCTGACATCTCCCAATCTGGGGCCCCGTACTAGTTGATCTCTGACTCCCCACAATGTGGGTTCACACTCTCGTTGATCAGAAGCATCCCCAATAAGGGATCCCTCTCTACTTGATTTCAGGTACCCGCTAGTATGGCATCCCTCTCTCGGTGATCTCTGATAACACCCCCACCGTGTGGGATCGTTCTCCAGTTGATGTCAGACACTCCCCAGTTTGGGAACACTTCCTGGTTGATCTCGGAGACTGCACAGTGTGGGATCACTCTCCAGTTGATCACAGACACTCCCTGGTGCAAGACCACTCTGTAGTTGACCTATGAAACCTCCTAACCTGGGGCACCGCCCTAGTTGATCTCTGGCTCTCCACAATGTGGGTTCACTAACGAGTTGATAAGAGACATTCCCAGTGTAGAATCCCTCACTAACTGATCTCTGACACAGTCCCAGTGTGGAATCCCTCTCTAGTTGATCTCTGACACAGCCCCAGTGTGGAATCTCTCTCTAGTTGATCTCTGACACAGCCCCAGTGTGGAATCTCTCTCTAGTTGATCTCTGACACAGTCCCAGTGTGGAATCTCTCTCTAGTTGATCTCTGACACAGCCCCAGTGTGGAATCTCTCTCTAGTTGATCTCTGACACAGCCCCAGTGTGGAATCTCTCTCTAGTTGATCTCTGACACAGCCCCAGTGTGGAATCTCTCTAGTTGATCTCTGACACAGCCCACGGGGGAATCTCTCTCTAGTTGATCCCTGACACAGCCCCAGTGTGGAATCTCTCTCTAGTTGATCTCTGACACAGCCCCAGTGTGGAATTCCTCTCTAGTTGATCTCTGACACAGCCCCAGTGTGGAATCTCTCTCTAGTTGATCTCTGACACAGCCCCAGTGTGGAATCTCTCTCTAGTTGATCTCTGACACAGCCCCAGTGTGGAATCTCTCTCTAGTTGATCTCTGACTCAGCCCAGTGTGGAATCTCTCTCTAGTTGATCTCTGACTCAGCCCCAGTGTGGAATCTCTCTCTAGTTGATCTCTGACACAGCCCCAGTGTGGAATCTCTCTCTAGTTGATCCCTGACACAGCCCCAGTGTGGAATCTCTCTCTAGTTGATCTCTGACACAGCCCGTGTGGAATCTCTCTCCAGTTGATCCCTGACACAGCCCCAGTGTGGAATCCCTCTCTAGTTGATCTCTGACACAGCCCCAGTGTGGAATTTCTCTCTAGTTGATCTCTGACACAGCCCCAGTGTGGAATCTCTCTCTAGTTGATCCCTGACACAGTCCCAGTGTGGAATTTCTCTCTAGTTGATCTCTGACACAGCCCCAGTGTGGAATCTCTCTCTAGTTGATCCCTGACACAGCCCCAGTGTGGAATCTCTCTCTAGTTGATCTCTGACACAGCCCCAGTGTGGAATCCCTCTCTAGTTGATCTCTGACACAGCCCCAGTGTGGAATCTCTCTCTAGTTGATCTCTGTGGAAGGGTTGGATCTCCTGCTCTTGCGCAGGCGCCCGACCGTTTATTTTTGAATCGACAATCTCGCGGCTGCTTTTCCCGCCAACCGCATCCGGTCACGCACGCGCAGTCCGTCCACATTCCTCCACGATGTTGACAGTCCCGCCTCCTCAACCACCGCACATGCGCATTGTCTTCCTTCCAACACCCTCCGGCACGAAAAGGGCTTCCGCGAGATCACCGGTGCGCTGTCTCCAATCCCGCCCTTCACGCTCATTATTCCGCTCCTCCTCCCCTCCCCAACAGCCCAACGACGGTCGCCCGCCGTGCAAAGCAATCGCCTGTTCTTCGCGCTGCCCTCCCCTCACCACGTGCGCTGCCCTTCCTCATTTGCGCATGCGCCAAGCGCCCTCGTCCCCTCCATAAATGAGAGCCGCGTTCCGCCTTCCCCAACGGTTTTGCGTACGCGTCCAACATTCCTTCCCTGACCTGCGCATGCGTTGCCATTCGCAAACTCTTTATCCACAATCCTCTGTCCGCGCATGCGTTCTCTACTCGAACAAGAGTCCTAAGGTGAAAGGAAAAAATTGCGGATGCTGGAAATTCAAAACAAAAATCAAGAAACCTGGAAAAACTCAGCAGGGCTGACAGCATCTGCGGAGAGGAACACAGTTAACGCTTCAAGTCCGCATGACTCTTCAACAGAACTAAGGAAAAATAGAAAAACAACAACTTTACATCATGAACTCTCTCCTCCATCCCCACCCCCTTTCCGATCCCCCCTTTTTCCCAATAATTTATATGGATTTTTCTTTTCCCACCTTTTTCCATTGTTTTTAAATTCCCATCCATTGTTTTATCTCTACCTTTTAGCCTATTTTGATCCCATTCCCCCCACCCCACCCCCACTAGGGTTATCTGTACCTTGCTCGTCCTGCTTTCTACCCTTAATGTCACCATTAGCACATTTCTTACATAATATCACAACCGTCAACACCTCTTTGTCCTTTTGTCTGTGACATCTTTTGGCAATCGCCACCTATCACTGGCCCTCTATCCAGCTCTACTTGTCCCACCCCCCTTAAACCAGCTTCTATTTCACCTCCTTTCTCTTTTTCCTTAGTTCTGTTGAAGAGTCATACAGACTTGAACCATTAACTGTGTTCATCTCTGCAGATGCTGTCAGACCTGCTGAGTTTTTCCAAGTAATTTTATTTTTTTGTTTAAGAGTCCTCAGGTATTCCCAGCATGAAGTTTAATCCGGGCTCTCAATTCACTCACTCACTGGACTGTTTCCGGCATCCCGAACACGCTTTCCCGTGCAAGGGTGTCGTGGGAGGCTCCAGGTTGTCCATAGATTCAACCATTATGGAAAATATATTAAACAGTTTATAGAGTCACAGATCCACCGGATCAGACAGAATGAGATCCATTGAATCACATCGAGCCAGATTCACTGTTTCAGGAAATGTCATCCATTGAGGCAGACCGAGTGAGATCCATTGGGTCCAACTGCATCAGCCATAACATTTCTGATAGTGTAAAATCCTCTGGAACAGACAGTGTCAGATCATCTGGCTCAGACAGAGTGATACCCAGTGATCCAGATCGTGCCAGGTCCAATAGATCGGACAGTGTCGGATTTCATGGTTCAGGCTGTGTCATGTCAACTGGAGCAGACAGTTTCAGACCTTCTGGTTCACACAAAGTGTGGTCGCTGCTCCAGATAGTCCCAAACCATTGAAACGATTAGCGATAGATCACCTGTATCAGGCTGTGTTAGAACCTTTGGTTCAGGCAGTGTCAGATCCTCTGGTTCACACAGAGTGTGTTCGCTGCTCCAGATAGTCCCAAACCATTGAAACGATTAGTAATAGATCTCCTGGATCAGGCTGTGTTAGAACATTTGGTTCAGGCAATGCTACAGGCAGGGTCAGATGCTTTGGTTCAGACAGTGTCAGATACCCTACAGCAGGCAGTGTCATTTTCTCAGGTTCAGAGAATGTCAGATGCTCTGGTTACGACAGGGCCAGATCCTCTTTTTCAGTTAGTGTCAGGTTTTCCAGTTCAGATAGTGTCAGGTAATCTGGATCGGACAGAGTGAGATTCAATGTTACAGACAGTGTCTCGTGTTCTGTTTCACCCAGTGCCTCATCCTCTGCTTCAATGTCAGATCCACTGTATCAGGCACTATCAGATCCACTGGATCAGAAATGTCAGAAAATGTCAGATCTTATTGCCCAGACAGAGTGATATCCACTACTACAGTCAGTGCCAGGCGCTCTGATTCAGACAGAATGGGATCCAAAGGTGCAGACTGTGTCAGATGCTCTGGTTTAAGTCAGATCCTCTGGATCGGAGAGTATCATATTCGCTGATCCTGACAGGGTGCGATCCAATGGTGCAAACAGTGCCTTGTGCTCTGATTCAGTCAGTGCCTCATTCTCATGTTCAGCCAGTATCTGATCCTTTGTCTGAGCGAATGCCTCATCCTCAAAAGAGTGTTGGGTGGGTAAGGGGGTATGTTGGGTGCTGGGGGGGGGTAGTTTTTGGGAAGAGGGTCAGATACGTAGTCAAATCTCAGAGAATATTAGATGTAACTTCCCCAATATTAATGGGGATAGTGCTGGTGTGGAATGCTTACAGTGAGCGGGTTGGGGCGGGTGGGGTGGTGGACGGTGACGGAAATCTTAAAGTGCATGCAGAAGAGCTTTTTGGAGCCTGCACGCACAAATTCCGACAAGAGAGGGGGCGGTACTGGATCTTAGGGAATGAAGCCGGGCAAGTGGTAAAAGCGTCAATGGGGGAGCAGCTCCAAAATAGTGACCATAACTCTGTAAGGTTTAAGGTACTTATGGGAAAGCACAAAGATAGACCAGAAATAAAGGTCATGAATTGGAGATGGCCGATTTCAAGTTGCCAAGACAGGATCTGGCTAAAGTTTATTCGGAGCAGCTACTTGTTGGAAAGTCTACATCAAACCAGTGGGAGGCATACAAAGAGGAAGTAGTAAGATTTCAGGGCCAACATATTCCCGTAGAGGTGAAGGGCAGGACCAACAAGGTCAGTGCACTCTGGATGTCAAGGGATATAAGCAAAATAAAGAAAGCTCATGTCAGATTCAGAGGGCTGAAAACAGTGGAAGACCTAGAGTACTATAGAAAGTGTAGGGGGTACTGAAAAAAAGTAATTTGGAGGGCGAATAAGGAGCAAGATAAAGGAAATCACAAGGCATCTTATAAATATATTAAGGGCAAGAGGATAACCAGGGAAAGAGTAGGGTGCATTATGGACCAAAGTGGCAATGTGTGCTTGGAGGTGAAGGACGTAAGTCATGTTTTGAATTATTAATTTTCACTTGTGTTCACAAAAGGGAAGGGTTGGACGTAGGTGTAGTGATCGGGGAGGGGGACTGTGATCTACCTGAACAAACTGGCATTGGAAGTGTGGAGGTGTTAATGATTTTAGCGGAATTGAACATTGATAAACCCCCAGGCCCAGATGAGGTGTATCCCAGGCTGCTCTGTGAGGCAAGGGAGGAGATTGCAGGGGCCCTGACACTAATTTTCAAAACCCTTTGGCCACAGGAGAGGTGCCAGCGGACTGGAGGACTGGGAATGTAATAACATTATTCAAGAAGTGTTGCAGTGATAAACCTGGTAATAACAGTCCAGTGAGTCTTCCATCAGTGGTAGGGAAACTATTGGCAAAAACAAGTCTGAGGGACAGGAATAATCTCCACTTGGAGAGGTAGGAGTTAATCAGAGAAAGTCAGCATGGCTTTCTCAGAGGGAGGTCATATCTAACACATTTGACTGAATTTTTCGAGGGGCTGGTTGGTTGTGTAGATGAGGGTAGTGCTGTTGGTGTAGTGAACATGTACTTCAGTAAGGCTTTGGACAAGGTCCCACATGGGATCCAGGTCTATAAGTTAAGTGCCTTTGGGATCCAGGTCAACAAGTTAAGTGCCCATGGGATCCAGGTCAACAAGTTAAGTGCCCATGGGATCCAGGTCAATAAGTTAAGTGCCCATGGGATCCAGGGCTATTTGGCAAATTGAAGCCAAAATTTACTTTGTGGCAATGGCAGAGGGTGATGGTCAAAGGGTGCTTTAGCAAATAGAAGCCTCTGTCCAGTGGCATATCGCAGGGATCTGTGCTGGGAGCCCTGCTGTTTTTTAGTGTACATTAATGATTTGGACGTGAAAAGTGTATAATGCTTTGCAGATTGCTGGTGACATAATTAGTGAGGAGGAAAGCCTTAGAGTCCTGGACGATAAAGATGGGCTGGTAAGACGGGCAGAGCGGTGGTAAATGGAACTTAATCCTGAGAAATGTAAGCTGATGCATTTTGGGAGGCCAAACAAGGCAAAAGAATACACAGTGAATAGTAGGAGCATTGGATGAGCAGGGGATCAGAGGGACCTTGGTGTACATGTCCATTGATCCCTGAAGGCAGCAGCGGAGGAAGATAAGATGGTTAGGAATGGCTTATGGGATACGTGCCTTTATTAGCCAAGGCATAGAATTTAGAATCAGGAAGATATTTGGGTCACAGCTGGAGTGCTGTATGCAGTTTTGGTCGCCAAACTTTTGGAAGAATGTGATTGCACTGGCGAGAATGCAGAGGAGATACAGCAGGATGTTACCTGGGCTGAGAATTTCAGCTATGAAGAGAGGCTGGATAGGCTAGGGCTGTTTTCCTTACAGCAGAGAATGCTGGGTGGGGTCCTGACAGAGGTAGGCAAAACTATGAGAGAACTAGATTGTGGAGGTGGGAAGAATTGCTTGCCCTGAGATGATGTGTCAATAACCAGGGGGCATAGATTTAAGGTAAGGCGATTTGAGGATTTTTTTTTACACCCAGAGGGGTTTGGAATCTGGAACACCCTGCCAGAGGTGGTGGTAGAGGACAGAATCTTCACAACGTTTGAGGAATATTTAGATGAGCACCTGAAATGTCATAGCAGACATGGCTATGTGCCCAGTGATGGAAAATGCGATTAGAGTAGATTGGTGCAGAGACACGATGGGCTGAAGGGCCTGTTCCTGCACTGTACAAGTCCACAACTTGGACTTTATGACCCTATGGCACTTATTCAGCAACTATCAGATCCCCTGGCTCAGCGAGTGCCTGAACCCCTGGTTCAGCTAGTGACTGATCCCCTGGTTCAGTGAGTCACTGATTCCATGATTTCGCTGATGGCTGATCCGTTGATTCAATTATTGTCAAACCTCCTGTTTCAGCCAATGTCAGACCCTCTGGTAGAGACTGTGTCATATCCTCTGGTTCAGAAAGTGCCAGATCCCCTGGCTATGCCAGTGTCTGATTCCCTGGTTCTGCATGTGTCAGATCCTCTGGCTCTCCCAGTCTCTGGTCTTCCAGTATTGACATAACCAGGAAATATATTTATTTACAGTGCACACAATAGTGATTTGCAGTAGAACAACCTGTTATATACACCAAGGCTTTATTTATACCTCATTTTGGGAGAAGAATGAATTGAGTTAGAAATAAGGAGGAGGTGCAGGAGGTTTGTATCCTGGGGATTTCGTGTTCATTCAGGGTCTGGACAGCAGCAGTTGACTCTGCAATTATGCGGACAGTTTGCAGGCACATCGGGAACTTGGAAACATTTTGGACATTTCAGGAGTAAGGTTGAAAATTCCGCTGCGTTAACTCAGAGCTGCTGCTGCTCATTATTGAATAACTCGCCATCCGTGTCCGGGAATCTAAACCTGACTGGTGTGATATGCAGGCAAGACAATAACACAAGTGTTATTATATCTGAGTCCTGATCATTCTCCAGTAGGACATTCAATGTGTCTTTCATTCTCCAAGGCATTCTTTTCGCTGCCAGACATTTCCAGGGCTCTGTCACAACCACTCGGTAACAGGACAGGCATTCAGCAAATCCCTCAATAAACGGTCACCACTGTGGTGATGAACTGCTGCACTGAATCCAGCGGAGCTCTCAACAGTCCAGTAAAGAAGGAGACCATAGTAACTGCCTGATCGTCTTGAGCTGTAAGGATCTGAGAAACAACTTTGTGAAAATTTCGCAGCAGACTGTGGGCTGCATGTTCTGTCATTGCCCTGACCAGCAGAACAGATCAATTGGGGAATTAATAAATCCTCAATTTCTCTCCATTTGTTGAACCATATGTCTGTGTGTATTATTGCACAAAGTCTGCTAACGTTTATAAAGAGATCTGAAATCGAAGTGACCTTGCAAAATTATACAAAACGAGCTTTCTCGTTTTAAGACTTTTGCTGTGCAAAGTTCACTGAAATCAATCAAGAGTAAACATTGATGAGCAGCCAACTAATACATTAAATTACAGTGAATATATCCTGCTTTAACTTCATATCTAAAAAGAAAAACTCACTCTGAGTTTATACATTATAGACACTACCTGTAGTCATGTAGCCCTAACCTTAATGTCTGGCGCATTCCGGCTCTAACAGGAACCCTTTTCCCTTCTTCACCGAGGTGAAACAAAGTCTTTACCATTCAAGCCTTTGAACATAATCGACTGAAATTCCCATTGAAGATTCCCTCTGCTGGTTCCACCATCTTTAACTCTTACCAGTCCTTGGTTCTAAGCTATCTGCTTGGTCATTATCTGAAAAACAGTCCTTTTCTTCTGCATGGTCATAGCAGCACCTGCTGTGGGTCTTCTTTCCCCTGACACTTCCGGTCTGACTGATTCTGAGATTTTGAAGTCTGTACTCATCAAAGCACATGTTACTTCTTCCTTTGTGTCAAGGTGTTAAAGCTCACCACTGACTTACAATAGGATCGAACCACGGCCCCAGATATCCATGTCAACCAGATCACAATGCCCTGTCTCCTGGAAGAGTTCAATTCAACTTCACGCCATCCTCCATTCCAGGACATTATTTTCTAGCTTTTAATTGGAAGAAAAACCTTAGATCATAACTAACTTATAACATCCACGAGTCATGACAGTTGGCTGATTCAACAGCAGTATCACGGTTTTTTTGAAGTTCTCACTTGAAGCCCCACATGAAAGAGTTTCAAACTCCATTTCTGTGATTCAGTATAAGCAGCAAAATCATTAAACAGAGAGCGATTAAGAAAGTTACTTAAATAAACAAGTCGTGTGATGAATATTAGGGGGATGAATGCGTTGAATGATCCTGTCAATTCGTGTTGAATGAGAACCTCATGCAGCTCATTGCCAGGGATAATATTTCTCATGGATTTTCCAAACAGCTGCTTAAAAGCACTGACTGCACAGTCTCTGCCCCTTTCCCACTGATTGTCATACGTGCCTGATGAAATTGTCTGAATGGATGGGGAAAGGAACAAGACACAACTGCAGCTGTGGTGTCTGAGGTCAAAATCGTCACACCATGGAGAACTCAGTATTTCATACCCTGGAAAGGAACAGACTCCAACTGAACCCTCAGTGTACCAAGTATGTCTGAGACCTGGTTCTGAAGGTTACTGCTTTGTTGTTTGCATTTCAGTCGGTGGAATGGACAAGACCACACCCGCAGGAAGCATTAACTCACTAACACCGTCACATGGTGTCGTCTCCTCTACCTGATATGGGAATGTCACGATGTGTCAGACACATGCAGACCTCCCACAGGAGATTCCACAACCCCCTACCCCACCAGTGCTTGAGAAACCATCTTGCTGTAGATCAGTCTGGCCCACCTCATAAAGCTGCTCTACCTCACACCAGCCCACTTCTCCAGAGGTGGAGATGTCACGAGTCTCCACGGCAAGTCCCAGTCATCTATCGGAGGACGTTCTTCCTCCAAAGCATCTGAATTTTGATGCCTGTCTTTAACTGCTCTCAGCTTGACTGCAGCCTCCATCCCATTAGCACAAAGCAATCGGCCTCACCCCTTTCAATGTGTCACACACAATCTGGGGTGGCATTTCTGTGTTCCTTCACTCCAGCACCAGGAGGTGCCCCGATTGTTGGGCACATCTCAGTCTCTAACTGAGACATTGAAAAGATCCCGAGTCCACTTGGAATGCAGCTTGCCTATTAGCATGTGGTCGGTGAATGGAATCTGTTAAAATCCTATCTATGGTGGGACAATGGGGCAGTGGCTGCCAACGGGTTCCCGTTCATCTAAGACAACTAAAGCAGTGCTGATGAGTTTCCCTCTCGCTGTAACCGAGCAATGTCTGTTGGGGGGGTGGCAGTGTGAGGGTGGGGCAGCATGTGGTGCGGAAGGGGCGTAAGTGTCCCCGCTACCATTTTCAGTTGGGAATTTACTGTTTTCTGTAAATGTCTCGGTGCCAGTGACCAGTGTATACTCTGTGGTTTGGAGAGACCAAACGTAAACTGGGCGACCGCTTTGCAGAACACCTGCGGTCTGTCCGCAAGAATGACCCAAACCTCCCTGTCGCTTGCCATTTTAACACTCCACCCTGCTCTCTTGCCCACATGTCTGTCCTTGGCTTGCTGCATTGTTCCAGTGAAGCCCAACGCAAACTGGAGGAACAACACCTCATCTTCCGACTAGGGACTTTACAGCCTTCCGGACTGAATATTGAATTCAACAACTTTAGGTCGTGAGCTCCCTCCCCCATCCCCACCCCCTTTCTGTTTCCCCCTTCCTTTTTTTTCCAATAAATTATAAAGATTTTCCTTTTCCCACCTATTTCCATTATAAAAAAAAACCCACTAGAGCTATACCTTGAGTGCCCTACCATCCATTCTTAATTAGCACATTCGTTTAGATAATATCACCAACTTTAACTTTAACACCTATGTGTTCTATTGTACTATTGTCGTTGACATCTTTTGATGATCTGCTTCTATCACTGCTTGTTTGTCCCTACAACCACACACCCCCCCTCCACCTCTCTGTCTCTCTATCTCTCCGCCCCCCACACACACACCTTAAACCAGCTTATATTTCAGCTCTTTCCTGGACTCGAACTCAAGTTCTGTCGAAGGGTCATGAGGACTCGAAACGTCAACTCTTTTCTTCTCCGCCGATGCTGCCAGACCTGCTGAGTTTTTCCAGGTAATTCTGTTTTTGTAGTGTATACTCTTCCTTCATTTCCCTGGTCTTGACCACATAGCAACGGAGCAGAGAAAGCATTTTGGACAGCAAGCAAAGAAATGGCTCCTACAATTGTTCAACCACTGCCTGGCAACACACATGTTACCTAATATTTGACAGAAGGCCCAGAAAAGATCCCTCAGATCCTAAGAGTTTTCTGCCAATTTCACTGCTTTGCCACACCAATAAGCTATTTGAATGCCTGATACTCAACAGGATGGCACCAGCTGTAGATGAGAAGATCATTCCAGAGCAAGCAGGTTTCTGCCCCGGCAAATCAACAACAAGCCAACTACTGAACCTCACACAACATATCGAAGATGGTTTTGAGTAAGGGATGGTAACTTGTGTTGTTTTTGTAGACCTGTCAGCAGCATCCGATACAGTGATTCATAGACGTCTCCTCTGCAAGTTCCTAGAGATGACAAAAGATATTAACTTAACAGAGCTGTTAGAAAGCATGCTTCAGAATCGCCGGTCCTATGTTGAACTAGGTGGGTAGCGCAGCAGGTGGCGTATTCAGAAGAATGGTCTTCCTCAGGGAAGTGTGCTTGCACCGCTGCTGTACAACATCTACATGAATGACCAACCTATAGACGGTGTCACACGCTGTTTTATATCTGCTGATGACTAATGTGCAACTGCCAAAGGCACTGATTTTAACACCTAGGAGAAAACACTTTCTGAGGCCTTGGAGGGACTAAGATCGTACTATGAAGAAAACCACCTTCGCACAAACCCATCAAAGACACAAGTTTGTGCATTCCACCTCAGAAACCGTGAAGCCAAACCCCAGATTAAAGTAACCTGGTGTGGAGCAACACTGACACATTGTGAGCACCCTATCTACTTAGGAGTCACACTTGACAGATGCCTCACCTTCAAGAACCACATTGAAAAGACAAAGGCAAAAGTGAGCGCACGAAACACCATCATGAATAATCTCAATAACACAAAATGGGGAGTAAGCTGGAAAACATTGCGAACCAGTGCATTTGCTCTTTGCTATTCCACTGCCGAATATGCCTGCCCTGCATGGGAAAGATCTACTCAAGCTAAGAAGATGGATGCGGTTCTGAATGCAAGCTGCAGAGTTATCACAGGTTGTTTAAAACCAACAAACACCAACAGCCTGTATATCCTGGCGGGTATTGCTCCCCCTGATATAAGATGAACGGTAGCGAGCAAGAAAGAGCCACTCCGTCAAACATCAGATGAGAGGCACCCTCTACATGATCATACACCTACACCCAGCTGCCTAAAGTCACAGAAGAGCTTCCTGAACTATGTTGTTCCATTACAATCAACCCCATCTGAAGCCCACATTGCCTTGTGGAAAGACCAGCTCGCCAGTCTCGGACAAAACCCAGCGATGGAAATTCTACCGGATGAAAGCCCTCCCCCAGGAGCTAATTGCAACTGGGCAACCTGGAAGTGCCTGAACAGACTTAGGGCTGGTGTAGGTCTTTCAAAGGTGTCACTAAGCAAATGGGGACATACAACCAGCCCGACAACTTGTGAATGTGGAACTGAGCCACAAGCTATGCAACATCTCCTGCAATGCCTGTCGCTAGAGTAACCCTGCACTGTTGCAGATCTTGCTGAATTCTACAACAAGGCGCAAAAAAGTGTCCAGTTCTGGCTGGGCCATGTATAGACTGTCCATGGACACGATAACAAGAATCATTTCCCTGGTTTGTTGTTGTGGAGCATGGAGGAGGCCTCGCCTGGAATTGTTTCAAACTCACTGTAGATTCATTCTCGAATCGGGGAGCACCCAGACCTTTGGAGAGATTTCCATCGTGTCTCCCGTGTCACAAAGTCTTTGAGAAACTATTGAGCCCGTCCAGCTGGCCGCTTGCAGATGACATGAAAATTGGTGGGTTGGTAAATAGTGAGGTGGACAGTCTTAGATTACAAGAGGATATAGACGGGCTGGTCATATGGGCTGATCAGTGGCATATGGAATTTAATCTGGATAAGTATAAGGTGATGCACTTGATCAGGTCAAACAATGCACGGGAATGCATGATGAATGCAAGGACCCTGGAGTGAACCGAGGATCAGAGGGAGCTTGGTGTGCATGTGCACCCGTCCCTTAAGTTAGCGGGGCAGGTAGATACGTTGGTTAAGGGGGCATATGGGATTTTTGCATTTATTAGCCAAGGAATAGAATATAAGAGCAGGGAGGTGATGCTGGAACTGTATAAAACACTGATTAGGACACAGCTTGAGTATTCCATGCAGGTTTGGAATTTGCATTGTAGGGAGGATGTGGTTGTACTGGAGAGAGTGCAGAGGAGATTTCACAGGGTGTGCCTGTGACAAAGAGTTTTAGTTATGAAGAGAGATTGGATAGACTAAGGTTAATTTCCCTGCAGCAGAGGCAATTGATGGGAGGGGGCGGGGGGCATGAATGATGTGTATAGAATTTGGAGGAGCATAGATGGATAGACAGGTTAGGACTTTTCCATTTGGTGGAGGGATCAATTACCAGCGAGCATAGATATAACGTAAGGGGCAGGAGGTTTATAGGAGATGTGAGGAAGAATTTCTTTTTACCCAGAGGGTGGTGGGAATCTGGAATTCAGTGCCTGAAAGGGTTGTAGAGGCAGAAGCCCTCTTAATATCTATGAAGTGTTTGGATGTGCACTTGTGATGCCCTGGCATAAAAGGCTATGTGCCTAGTGCTGGAAAAGGGGATTAGAATTACCAGCTACTTGTTTGACCGGTGCAGACTTGATGTTCCAAAGGAATTGTTTCTGTTCTTAAGGCCTCTATTATTTTATGACTTGTATATCCGAAGGATTCACCATCCCACAGGACCACAACCCACCACTTGAAAAGACACAATGACCTGTTTAACTTGTCAATGGAACCGTGACCATCTCACTCGGCTCCACTCCCACAATCTGTCTCCCTGGAGCTTTTTTTTCATCTTCTCTCCAACTCCAACTTCAGATCCAGTTACAATAACATGTTTCCTGCACCTGATTGGCAGGAACTTCCATCCTCCCAAACTCAAAGGCTACATGCTGAGCCACCTCGGCAATTGAGGCTTTTTCATTGTTGTCATATTGGACCAGATTTCTACCTGTATCCTCTTCATTAAGCACCAGCTTTGCCACGCTATAAACCGTCAGGGAAGTGTGGATGGATTTTATTGTTTTCCATAACCTTCCATGTCTCCTAATGCAAATGACCAATGTCGTCTTGATCATGACTGACAGTGCGGGGATACAATGTTGACCCACAGTAGTACCGGCCTGCAGAAACTGGTGGCAAACAGAGCCCACAGACACTTGGAGGCTGAGCTTGTGGACAACACAATCACTGGGAACAGATGCATGGGGGCAAAGAAAGAACACGGTCAACAAATTATCAGAGGCAGAGGAACAGGGCGAATGTGGAAGAGAAGAAATCAAAACTCCATTCCCTAGGAAATAGTGATGAGGTTGAGGATACTTACGAGATCGGAACTAGACAACTGAATGACATTTATAGACGTGACTTTTCCTGGACAGAAGTAATTTACACAACTACTCAGACCTGGATGAGATGGGAATTACTCTCACAAACATTAATCCAAAGCTTAATGCAGGAGCACAAAGAAATGTTAAAACATTCAGGCTAAAACCAGGAAATATTTGCTGAAATTTTGAAAGGGAATGGTTCACTGAAGAAAGATGCAATGAAAGTCAGGAAACTTACTTTGACGGTCTAAGGTGGAACTGATATTTCATAGTTGGGGATGAGCAAAGTAAAAGGGACTAAAAGGAAGTGACGGTAATTGAATTTCATATGCCACTGAAACAGATGGACCTGCTATCCGAGGGTTGAGCAGTTGTGAAAAGCTGTATCCGATCGCACCAAATCAAGAAATGAATGAGGCGTCACTGAGGATAGAAAATAATACATTCATTGCCAAAGCGTCCTCCAAGCAGATGAAAGAAAGATCTGGTCCAATTGGACCCAAAGTGTTTAGATAATATATGTGAATGCATTGAATATTTTGAGTATCACATGATGATTGATGCAAAGAATATCACTGTTTCATACCCCATGTAACTTACCAAAGAGCTGAAAGGAAGCTTGAAAGTGAGCTCCAAGAGATAGAGAGAAGAAAATAATTACCCATGTCACCGAGCCTAGAGATTGGTAAATTGAAATGCCGTGAGAGAGAAGGCAAATGGGAGAGTAAGTATTTGGCTGAATCCCAAAGACCTAATTCAAACAATAAAGAGCACTGACTATGTTATTCAAACAGTGCAAGGGACCATGCCAGAACTGGCAGGTGCCAAATCTTTCAGCAGCTTGATACCAGATATGGCAACTAGAACGTGAAGCTTTGATGAGAAATCGTCACTCCTGAGATCATTCAACACACCCTTTGGGCGGTTCAAATTCCATCATCAATCATTTGCCCTTAAAGTGAGCACTGATGTATTGGAGCAGAAATCAGATTTAAACAGGGGATGCAACGGAGCAGTCAGCATAACTGATACCCAGCTCTATGTGTGAATCATAGAACGGTTTCAATACAGAAGGAAGGCATTCGGCACTGGATGTGAAAGTAAGCTGCAGGAGCAATCTCACTACTGCCACTTGTCCACCCTTTCCCTGAAACCCAGCAAATATTTTCCCTTCAGCTTCCCCTCCCATTTCCTCTCAGAACCCATGATTAAACTTTGCACCACCTCTTTCTCAGACAGAACATTGGAGACCCCAACTCCTCAAGGTGTTAAAGGGGTTTTCCCAATGTCATCTTTGCTTCTTTGGCAAACAAATTAACTCAATGCCATCTGATTTTCATCCCTTCTGCCAACGTGAAGAATAACTATCTACTCTGTCTCGATCAATCATGATTCAGGTCACATCTATCTGGTCTCGCAAGCTTCTCTTCTCCAAGAACAACACCAGCTCCTCCAATCCATTCACTTAACGGAGGTCCCTCATCGCTGAATCCATTCTCTTCTGATCTCCTTTACTCACTTTGGTCTCCTGACATAACGAGGGTAATGCTTGCACTGCAGGCAGTTCAGAGATGCTGATTCCAGTGTTGAAGTTGTCTCATGAACAAATTTTCAGCCCTTTGAACCGATGCATATTGGAGTTCAGGGTTGCCTTGGAACAGGTATATTTCCGAGAGGCTTTGAAAGGGTGTCTGCTGAGAGGATGTTTCCCTTTGTGCCGGAATCAGAACTAGTGGCACAATTTAAGAATATGAGTCAGGCATTTAAGACGGAGCTGATGAGGAATTCCTTGTTTCCCTGATTCCTTAATTCCCTTCCCCAGCTCGGCAGAGCTTTTATTGACAAGGGAAAGGAGGGCAGTGGGAGGATGGATATGGAAATGGAGCAAAGGTTTGTAGATAAGGGCACAATCTGATCAGCGATGACCTTATTAAATGGCGGAGTTGTCTCAAGGGCCCTCCTGCTCCTATTTCTGAAGCCATTAATCACTTTTGATATCTGAAATCTTTCAACAGGTAACGACTTTAACTATCTCACACCACAGTTGATGTGATAAGGGCGGATATAGTGCAGGGAATTGAGAGTAAATCTGTTGTGCAGCGTGAATCGTTCTTTTTGTTGTTGAGTTTAGAAGCTGAAGTTCATATTTGAAGACACTTCCTTCTGCCTCTGCCAACTGAACTGGGCTTTGGGAAGAGGGAGACTGCGCTTGGTATCATTTCACCTCCTAACCGCCACGTGCCGCTCTAAACTTCGCCTGGCCCTCCTGTGTCTTTATGGTCCTCCCAGTGTTAACTCCGTTCTGTCGAAGGGTCATGAGGACTCGAAACGTCAACTCTTTTCTTCTCCGCCGATGCTGCCAGACCTGCTGAGTTTTTCCAGGTAATTCTGTTTTTGTTTTGGATTTCCAGCATCCGCAGTTTTTTTGTTTTTAACTCTTGCCTACCGGCTGTTTCGAACCGCTGCTCTTTGTCGAATCCCAGCCACAGTTCGGTAGAAATGGCCTCCTGGCTTCAGTGTATTATTCCCGGCATTTATTTTAAATCGACAAAGAAAAAGAAAGAATCGACGCTTCAGAATGGAGAAGGAACTGGAATTCTGACCCGTCGAGGTGGTATTTAATAATAATAATAGTGATAATAATTAAATGAAAAATGAGAATCAGCTTCCTGTTCAACAGGCAATATTGTTGCGCATGTGCAGTCGGTTCACTCTCCCAGAGTGATTGAGGGCTTTCCCAGCCGTGGCGGATTGTGGGAATAGCGCCCGCCATTCCACTTTCATCAATTAGGATAAATAGAAATCCTTAAGGTGAGTAATGAGTTAAGTCATTGGGACAGTGAGGAGGCCATTCGGGCATTGGAGTCTGGCTGGCAGACAATAAAATCATCGGGTTGATTTTCTACCTGAAAACCCTTGCACACAAACAAGCACAAAAACAGACTCACTCCTAGAAGCTCGGGATATTAACGTGCATAAAACACAAACACAAACAAAAAACACATCCACATAAAACACACACACACACACATAGACAAACACAGGGTAATATTGAGCAAGTGTGTATCTTTGTGTGTGTGATAGTGCGGTGTGAATATATTACTTTGTTTCTGAGAGCCTGTGAGTGTGTGTGTGTTAGTGACGGTGAGTGTGCATGGGAGAGCTTGTGAGTCAGTATGACTATGACTTTGTGTATTTGTGATTCAGGAAGTATGTGTTTATGTGTGCGTTAATAGTGTGTGCCTAAGAGTGTGTCATTTTGAGATTACGAAAGTGACTTTGTAATTGTGTGAAAGAGTGCCTGATTGTGCGAATGCGTGCCTGTGTATGGTGGGACAGCAGGGTGTGAGACATTTAGATTGCTTGAGAGAATGTGTGAATGTGCGTGTGAGTGAGAGTATTAGAGAGGGAGAGTGTTTCTGAATGTGTGTTTGCTATTGCCTGTTGATCCACATGAATGCTTCCCTGCAAGAGTTAGTGAGTGAGTGTGATTTGTGAGTGCGTACAAGTGTGAGAGCTGATAGGTTTTTGCGAGTGTTTGTGAGTAAGTATGTGAATCTGTGTGTGTGCCTGCTTGTGAGAGATAGAGAGTGAGAGTGTCAATGTGTGTGAGACATTGAGTGTATGATATTGTGACTGCGTGGCAGAATCTGTGTGTGTGTGCATGTTGTTGTGTGTCTGCGTGCATGTGAGTCTGAGTCTGTGTGAGTGAAAGTGTGTTTGAGGGTGAAAGAGAATGTGAGGCATTGTGACAGTGTGATAGTGAATGAGTATTTGATTCTGGGAGTGTGTTTGTCTGACGAAGTGAGTGTGTGCTTGAGATTAATGTGTGAGTGCTTCTGTGAATGTGTGTGAGGGAGTGAGTGAATGTCTGTGTGAGAGAAAAAATGTGAAATACAGAATGTCTGTGAGCATCTGCCTGTGTGAGTGTGTGCATGTTGTGTGTGTGTGAGATAGGGAGAGAGAGATGTGGACTGTGGGATTGTGTGAGCATGAGGTTTCGTGAAAATATGTGAGAGAGAATCTGTGTGTGAGTGTGATTGTGGGGAAAAGGTGAGTGTACGTCAGTCTATGATAGTGTGTGTGTGAGTGTGTGTGTTTGTGTGCGTGGGTGTGTATGTTTCTGTGAGAGAGAGAATGCGGGACATTTTCACAGTGTCAGATTGAGTGAGCTTGGGATTTGAGTGCGTGAGTGAAAATGTGTCTGTGAGTGGATGTGTGTGAGGGTCAGTGTATGAGTGTATGATACTGTGACTGAGTGCAGGCGAGATAGTGGATATGATTGAGAAATTGTGTTTGACAATTTAATAGTGTGAGATCGAATGAACATCTATGGCTGCATGTTATTGTGTGCGTGTTTGTATATGGGCCTGTGTGTGTGTTTGTGTGTGTAATTGAGTGAGTATGTGTTTATGTATTTGTGTGTGTGTGGGTTTGAGAGAGAAGCCGGGATTTTCCATGCCGGGCTTGAGTGTTCTCATTCCTTTTCCTATTTTTTGTTCATGGGCACACTCCCTATATTCAAGGGGACAGCCCAGGCTGGGTCTATGCCACCCAGAAGCTTGTGCACACAGGGATGAATCAGCCTTTGCCTGAGTGCTTGTGAGCCTCGCGTGAGAAGCCTTCTCTGGATTCTTGTCGTTTGCCCTTCACACACGCCCCGGTTGCAAAGCTTTGCTTTAGCCAAACGACATACTCCGGGTCTACTTCAGCTGTATGTCGCTGGAGAGTTCACCTCAGTGATATGACTGCTGCTGGAGAGTTCATCCGAGCGATTTAACTACTGCTGGAGAGAACACCTGAGCTATGTAACTACTGCTGGAGAGAACACCCGAGTTATGTAGCTACTGCTGGAGAAAACAACCGAGCGATGTAACTACTGCTGGAGAGACCACCCGAGTGATGTGACTGCTGCTGGGGAGACAAGTGCTGGAGGGTCCATTGGATTGATGGCTGATATAATCGGCAGCATATGGTGCTCAGGAAACCACCATGCCTAAAGTTTTCAATTGTTCCCAATGTCCATGAGCTCTTCCGGGTCTCCATCCTGTTTAGTCCTGAAAAGTTGGTCCGTGCATGTTCCGGGCCGGCACGATTTCACGCTTTCAAGCATGTGGGGCGGGCGGTCGGTGGCTGGGAAGGCGGTAATTGGACAGAATCGGTTGAAACTGGCACGTTACACTACAAATATGGACTTTTCATTCTAATATGCGAAATACTTCTTTTCTATTTCGTTACAAAGTTACTAGTCAGCATGAGTTCATGTATTTGTGCGGGTGTAACAATGATTAATTTAAAAAATGCCATAAAACCCCAGTGATAAATATTAAATTCATACAAAATGAAGGATTCCATTCAGATCCCCTTGCTGCTGTCCATATAATTATTTCCTGTAGCTTAAATCTGTCCCATGTTGAATGTTTAACTTGCAAACTACGTGTATAAACCCAGCAGCCTGCTGGTCCCAGCTGCACGGCAGCATCAGTTGTGCCTCTGGTCGAGTTGCACACGGATTCCTTCTCTCTTTTGCACAAGATCAATATCTACATTTTTAGATATGTAAGTTTTGAATTCCAAGAATTTGAAGTGTTTACAAACTTTAAACGGAATGTATCTTAGTAAGAACGACACACGTTTACAGACATTTACTTGAGAAATTCGGCTCAGTTCTGCAGGACTGAGTTCCATGAATTTGAATAAAGTTTGCTGCAAGGATAGTGATCTGCCCTCAGCATTATGTACATCCAAAGTGATACATTTGGTAGCTTATTATTTGAGGACATCATCGGTGATTTTGTTTTCCAAACATCACGAAAGAAAACGTTTCAATGTTTTTGAATCATATGATGTGCAAACAGATTTGCTGCAGTTTGTATTACTGCTTCCTCTTAATAAGCTGCTGATTGGTCTAACAGCTTTTCTGTTTCTGTCGTCAAAAGTTTTTATTTTTACCAATTAACAAATCGTGAACATATTTTAATTTGAAATTATCTAATGCAAATAGTTATTTTATAAGATGTATTTTAGTTCCAAAGTAATGTGATATTTGTGTCTTTACTGTTGCAAATTTGCCAAGATAAAATTTGCAGTCCACTTTCTGTGAGCATTAGAACGGAAACCTTTTATGGAATGGGCCGTTTTAAGCTTGACATACCTCCGCGTCTCAGAATGTCTTAATCCAGTCCTGTAACTGACATTCATAAGACACGTCTTTGACTACTGAAGATTTGGCTATTTCCTTGTATTTCTATTTAAAACTTACTGACTTTATATTTCATGTCATTGAGCTTATTTCAGAGCTGAAAAACGTTAGGCAGTTAAGAGGTTTAAGACAGGCCGAAGACGGGAGGAAATGGACACAATGAATGTCTGTGATAAAATGGAGAAAGGAGAATGGAAACTTTATTAAACTTTAGTTTTCCAAAAAATGATATACTTTATTCATCAAACATGTTAAGGTGCAGTACATGACTCTTCCATAATGGCAAAATAATGCAGATGCTGAAAATCTGAAGCAAAAAAAATATGTTGGAAACTCAGCAGGTTTGATAGCATCGGTGGAGAGAAAGACAATATTAGTGTATCAACTCCGCATGACTACTCTTGGGACCTCTGAAGAAGAGTCATACGGACTCAAAACTTTAACTCAGTCTTTCTCTCCAAACATTCTGTCAGAGCTGTTGAGTTTTTCCAGCTTTTTTTTTGGTTTTTGTACATGACTGTTCCTTTTGGAATCATAGTATATTAACGTTCAATCTCTTTTGATGCAGCATGCCTTACTCTGATAATTTTAAACACACTTTCAAACTGGTCAGGCTTATAATTCTCATTTCATAACAAGCACTGCATTGTAATTTTTTTTACACAGAGATCAGATTGTTGGCAGAACATTAACAAGGTATTTCCTAAATAAAAAATATCGTGTATCCTGGAACAACAATCTCTCTCTCTCTCTCCCTCTCTCTCTCAATCCCACTCTTTCACTCTCCCACACACACACAGGAAGACGAACAGGCTGACAGACACAGGCACCTACACAAAAGAGACTCACCTTCAGCGCTCTCCCACTGTAGGATGCTGTCATGTTCACATGGCACAGAAACACACTGCGTACACGCACACACACACACAGATCGACAGAGAGATATACACTCTCTCTCTCACACATGCACGCATATATAAAGAGACACAAACGTACAAGCGGACAGATAGACAAATAGATGCGGCACTCCGATAGGCACGCACAAACATACACAAACACCTACACACATGCACACAAAAATCATACATGCAGATAGTCACACACACAGACGGACATATACTCAATTATGCACCCAAGCACATGTACGCATGCACGTGCACATAGACGGACAGGCACTCAGACAGACACAGACACACACAGCCACAGATATGTGCACAAACACACACACATACACACATACAAATTGTCACACAAATTCGCACACACAGATAGACATAAACATAAATAGACGTATTTACTCACACACTCAGATACACACACGCACACACAACCTGGCCTTCAGCAATCTCCCTCGGCTGGGATTTATTGTGACCGCGGGTGCACAAACACACACACACACACACACACACACAAAAAAACACATAGATGCTAAATAATTAAGATCAATTATACACTCTAGCATAAATTGACATTTGGTTGTTAAGTTGAGCTTCAGACCCTATGCAGAGGAATACAATTGTACGTGTTTCTTTTATTGGGCATAATAACTGATCCACAGGGTATAATGTTCGATCTGACTTGGAAAAATTAACTTGATAGCCAAGACACAGACGGGTAAATTTAGTGTAAATCTTCAATTGGTCATGATAACTAATATTAAGGATGTAAAGTAAAGCTAATTGTTGTATTGGTCTTGAAAACATTACATGGGGAGAAAAGAAAGGTATATTGGTATTTCAGCTGATAAGCAACTAAATCAGAAGATTTCTGAACTGTGGGGAGCATAGAATAGCATTTCAAAAGGGCACGGACAAGTTAGTGGAATGGGTAGGCAGGTGGTAGATGAAGTTCAATACAAATAGATGCGAAATGATTCATGTTAGTAGCGAGAACATGAGGAGAGACAGCACAAAATGGAGGATACATCTCTGAAGGGGGTATGAGCAGGGGGACAAGCCATTGAAGGTGGCAGTATATTTTGAGAAATCAGTAACTAAAGCAAGGCTGTATTTATCGTAAAATAGAGTATAAGTGCAAGGAAGTTAGTTCAACTTGTATAAATCACTAGTTTGGACTCTAGTTGACATATTACATCGAGCTCTGGGCAAGGAATGTGAAGTTACTGTATAAAGGACAGATAAGCTTCATGAGAATGTTTCCAGGTTTGAGCTTGGAGAAGTTACAGGGATTGGTGTTGGGTCCCTTGCTGTTTGTGGTATATATAAACGATTTAGAATTGAATGTAGGATGGTTGATCATTAAGTTCGCAAATGACACAAATATTGTTGGGGTGGTAAATAGTGCCTAGGATAGCCCCAGATTAAAGGAGGATATAGACGCACTGGTCAGATGGGCTGATCATTGGCAAATGGAACTTAATCCAGATAAGTGTGAGGTGATTCACTTGGGCAGAACAAGCAAGGCACGGGAGTACACGATGAATTGTACCTGGGAAGTGCCGAGGATCAGAGGGACCTGGGTGTGCATATCCTCAGGTCCCTTAAGGTAGTGGAACATGTATACAAGCTGGTTATGAAGACATATGGGATACTTGCCAATATTAGACGAGGCATAGAGTATAAGAGCAGGGAGTTTATGTTTGTTCTATATAAAATGCTGGTTAGACCACAGCTAGAGTATTGCGTGCAGTTCTGGAATCTGCATTATGGGAAGGATGTCATTCCAGTAGAGAGAGTGCAGAGGAGATTTACCAGGATTTTGCCTTAGTTTTAGTTTTTAGCTTTAGTTGTGAAGCGAGATTATATAGACTGGGTTTTGTTTCTTTGGAGGAGAGCAGATTGAAGGGGGACATGATTGAGTGTATAGAATTATGAGGTGCATAGATGGGGTAGACAGGAAGGAGCTCATCCCCTTGGTGGAGGGATCCATAACCAGTGGGCATAGATTTAAGGTAAGGCGCAGGAGGTTTAGTGGGGATGTGAGGAAGAATTTTTTCACCCAGAATGGGTTGGGCATCTGGAACTCACTGCCTGAAAGGGTGGTTGAATCAGAAATCCTCATAACATTTAAGATAGGTTTGGATGTGCACTTGCGATGCCAAGGCATACAAGGCTATGGGCCTGGTGCTGGAAGGTGTGTTTAGAATAATTAAGTACTTGTCTGTCCGGCGCAGATTCGATGAGCTGAAAAGGACCTTTCTCTCTGCTGTTGACACCTATGACAACCAATCTAAGTTGGGATTGTTTTCCTTGAAGAAGAGAAGGCTGAGAGGAGATTTGATATGGCTATTTAGAATCATGAGTGATCCTTATTAAACAAGGGGAAACGGTTCATTTTCGTGAAAGCACTCAGGGTGAGGAAGCTCAGTATTAAGGTCATCAGGAAAATAAACAGTAATAACATTAAATATTATGTATTCACACAGCGAGTTGTTTGAATCTGTAAAACAGTGACTGAGAGCTGGGGGAGGCAGGTTGAAATGAAGCATTCATTCGGGAATTAGACTGTTATCTGAAAATGAAGAAAGTGCAGGTTATGGGGTGAAGGCTGGAGAATAGAACTTGGTGAGTTGCTCATTGAGAGAGTCGGTGCAGACACGATGGGCCAAATGGCCGCCTTCAACTTGGTAACAGTTCTGTGATTCTGTTATTTAACTTGATCCTTCCTTTTCCCTGTGTCCCTCCTATTTCAATCTCTGAATTTCTGCCTTTCGGTTCCTGCTTTAATTAGAATCAGTGAAATATAGTTGCACTGCCGTAATTCCCAGGGCCGCCCCGCTTTAAGGATCATTGACCAACCTCCAGCCAGGATCGAGCGTAATGACGTCATGACGGTGGGTTGTTGGTGACCTTTTTTGAATCGAAGCAATTGGGCCAAATTTCAATTGGCCAAAGATCTGCAAGAAGCTCAGTCATTGGTTTACACTGCTGTCAATCGCAAAGTGGGCAGGGATAGGTTTTGCTGAGCTGAGCTAGGCACTCGGCTATTGGTCGGATTTTGATGCGGGATTTTCATTACTCCAGGAAATTCCAGGGCTGTTGCATCTCTCCGATTGGATATTAGAGCCGTCACTCTCATGCTGAAACGTTCCAATCGGGCAGGGCTGGTGTCCCTCATACCTTCGGGATACTCCATTTGTTTGAGGAGCTATCAGTCAATTATTGAACGCTCTGATTGAAGAAACTCCGCGCTAGATGGTGGGAATTGGTTTGTGGTGTCTGATTAATTGAAGTGCTGACGGCAGCGGTTGGAGCTTACTGATTGGCTAATGCGGCTGTCAGTGATGGTGTTCAGCTCCCTGATGGTCTGTGGTCAATAGTGAAGGTCGCTGATTGGCTGAACTATCTGTGAGTCACTGGTTTGTGATTGGATGAAGCAGATGCCAGTCAGCTGTTGGAATGAACTGTTTGGCTGAACTGTCTATCAGTCAGCAGTTGCTGCTCCCTGATTGGTTGAGTTGAATGTAGGCACACAGGAAGAATAAAACAAAAACAGAATTACCTGGAAAAACTCAGCAGGTCTGGCAGCATCGGCGGAGAAGAAAAGAGTTGATGTTTCGAGTCCTCATGACTCTTCAACAGAACTGTTGAAGTTCTGTTGGAGGGTCACGAGGACTTGAAACGTCAACTCTTTTCTTCTCCACCGATGCTGCCAGACCTGCTGAGTTTTTCCAGGTAATTCTGTTCTTGTTTTGGATTTCCAGCATCCGCAGTTTTTTGTTTTTATTTTTAACACAGGAAGAATACCCTGACTGGCCTACGTGACTCTTGGCAAAAAGGCTGCAGCTCCCTGATTGGATGAAGTGACTGTCAGTCAGCCAGTAGGTCACCTTGACTGGCTCAGGTAGCTGTCATTCAGCAAGCGGTTCTCCCTGAATGGCTGAGGTGGCAATGGATGAACATCTGATGCTGCTCCATTGGCTGCCGCGCCTTTCAATTATGAGGCTGATTGCCCTGATTGGCACAAGCAGCTGTAAGTTAGCGGTGGCGATCCCTGATTGGGTGAGGTGACTGTCAGTCATCATGCGGAGCTTCCTCATTGGCGGAAGCACCTGTCCGTCAGCGGCCGGAACACTCTGATTGGCTGAGGCGTCTGACAGTCAGTTTTTTTTCTTCATTAATTGAATAATTGATGTAACCAGATATTTCACTGTTTTCTTCATCTGCTCCCGGAACCGGGACTGAGTCACAGCGTAAATAAATGTGTTTGTGCAACAACTTAAATTCAGCAGCATCAATCCGACTTGTTGTAAGATATATTCAGGATAGGTGAGGTAAACTAACCCTCTCACATCCAAATAGAAGAATTTTATAACATACACCGACCACAGGAGGATGAATGTGCCGGATATGGTGAAGAGTAAAATCATAGACTTCCTCCTGCTCTCCATCTCTGGGTCACTGCGATTCTCTCCCTTACTCTGAGCCCTCAGTCCCTTCCGGACTCGACTGGTCACTAAAATGTGTCTGACTGTCAGAGCGTTGATCAGCAGAATTAAACCGAATGGGAGCAATGGGGTTAAAACAGTTTGAAACCAGAAACATCCAACCCATCTGGGATCAGTAAAAATGCTTGGCTTTGTCAAACAGCCCCACGGTACATTGTCGATTATCTGTCCAGGTACCAGTGTAAAGTATTGGGGGATGTTTTTTAAACTGAGCAGGATACCGGTTGTCGCTAGAACCACAGCCGCAGTTTTCCTGGTGCAATATTTTGTTTTCAGCTTCTGGCAACGAATGGCCACAAATCGATCAAAGGAGAAAGTGACGGTGAACCAGACAGAACAGTCCATGGCTGCAACCTTCAGGACACCGCGAACACGACACACAGGAGTGAGGTACAGGAAACTCAGTGGGAAATAATAATAATTGATCTTGTTCAGTAAGATGTTTGTGATAATGACCAGTAGATCCGCCATTGCCATGGCCACCAGGTAGCGAGTGGTGCAGGTGGAGAGGCCGCACTTTCCCCGGGACAGGATCACAATTCCCAGTAAATTAACTGTCAGAGAGAGGGGAGAAGTGCCTGGAAATTATTTATTCAACATTCTCCATGTCTGTCCCTCACAGGGAGGACAGGATTTCCGCACCAAAACAGAGTTTGGTCACAGGAGGACAGGCAGGCGACTGGCTGGTGAGTATTTCAGCTTTTAGCTTTGTTTTTAGATTGAAATTAGCAGCTGAGTTACAATCACTTGTTGATTATTATTAAATTTAGTAATTTAAGGATAGGGGGAAATTAAACAAACAATAAAGTCGAAACAACAAAAAAGAGCCAGACGTGAGCGGGTGTTTAAAGAGCAGGAGTTTACCTATGAAGGAGTGGAGCAGCAGTATAAAGAACAAGAGTGGAGCAGGTGCATATAGTTTACCTGTGAGGGAGCGGAGCGGCTGTATAAAGTGTGTAGCGGAGTTTACCTGTGAGGGAGCAGAGCGGCTGTATAGAGAGCGATGCAGAGTTTACCTGTCAGGGAGCCTGTTCTCACACAGGCACTGGGCGGTGCTGGAATTCGAAAGGAGTGATGTCAGTACAAGAGAGAGAGCTGGTGTGTAGTTAGCGAGAAGGTGCTTTCATTTCTCTCCATTTTGAAACTACATTACAGTAGGTAACAGTTACCACATTTGACTTTATTTTGCCAGAAAAAAATCTAAATCGTTTTTTTACTTGGCTTAAGTTTAGGGAAACAGTTTGAGCAATGGGTTTCAGAGCGTTAGCGTCAGCTGGAGACACAGCGGTGCATCCGCGAGACTGAGAGTTACGTGGATAAAACATTTTTGGATGTGGTCACTCAGCAGCTTGAGGAAGTGCGGGAATGGGTGACCACCATTCAGAAGAAGGGAGGCAGGCATGTAATGAGGAAAGCCCCACAGGTATGTAATGAGGAAAGCCCCACAGGTATGTAATGAGGAAAGCCCCACAGGTATGTAATGAGGAAAGCCCCACAGGTATGTAATGAGGAAAGCACCAGGCAGGTAATGAGGAAACCCTGTTTTTCTGTGTTCAAAAGGGTAAGGGTGAATGTTCCTCTGGAGAGTGCAACCAGTGTCAAATTCCAGGCCCTGTGGGTGTCTCAGCTGCAGAAGTGAGGAGGGGTAAGAGTGCAAGAGCAATAGTGGTAGGAAAGTAAATAGTGAGGGGTGCAGACAGGAGCTTCTGCAGCCGTAGATGTGACTCCAGGATGGTGTGTTACCTCCCTTGTACCAGGGTCAAGGATGTCACAGAACAGTTGCAGGGCACTCTGAAGAGGGAGGGAAAACTCAGAGGTCGTGGTTCACATTGGTACTAACGACTTAGGTAGAAAGAGGGATGAGGTCCTGCAAAATGAATTTAGGGAACTAGGCAGCAGATTAAAAAGCAGGACCTCAAAGATTGCAACCTCTGGATGGCCCCCTTGTCACGTGAAAGTGAGTATAGGAATATGAGGATAGAGAAGATAATTGTAGGAAAGTCTCCAACAGGCCTGCGGGAGTCATTCAGAAAGGAAATAGTGAGAGTTCAGGGCCAACATGTTCCCGTAGAGGTGAGGGGTAGGACAAACAATTCCAGGGGATACTGGTTGTCAAGGGATATAGAGGATTGGATAAGGAAAAAGAAAAGTGACTGATGGTAGATACAGAGGGGTTAAAACAGCGCTGAAGCCCTGGAGAAGCATAAAAAGTGCGTGTGGTAGTTAACAAGTAGTTAGGAGAGCAAACAGGAGACATTACCAAACACTGGCGGGAAAGATAAAGGAAAACCCAAGGCATTTTATAAATATATTCAGGGCATGAGGATAACCAGGGAAAGAGTAGGACCCATCAGGGAACAAAGTGGCAGATTGTGCTGTAACCGAAGGACATAGGTGAGGTTATAAACGCTTACTTTTCATCTGTGATGAATGTGGAGAAGGACGATGTAGGTGTTGAAATCAGGGAGGGGGACTGTGATATACTTGAACACATTAGCATTGAAAGGATGGAGGTATTAGTGGTTTTGGCTTCAAAGTGGATAAATCCACAGGCCCAGATGAGATGTATCCCAGGCTGTAATATGAGGTAAGGGAGGAGGGTTCAATGGTTCTGACGCTTATTTTCAAATGATCTGGCCATTCGAGGGGTGCCAGTGCACTGGAGGACAGTGAGAGAGGAGAAGCGGGGCCATTAGCAGTGAGAGAGTGAGAGAGGAGCAACGGGGCCATTAGCAGTGAGAGAGTGGGAGAGGAGAAGCGGGGCCATTAGCAGTGAGAGAGTGAGAGAGGAGAAGCAGGGCCAGTAACAGTGAGAGAGTGTGAGAGGAGAAGCGGAGTCATTAGGAGCGAGAGAGTGTGAGAGAAGCTGCGAGAGAAGCAGCGAGGCTGTAAGCAGGATTTGAGGGGCGAGGGGGAAATCACCCAGAATGATGTTGGAATCTGTAGCACACTGCCTGAGGGGGTTGTAGAGGCAGGAATCCTCACAACATTTAAGAAGTATTTAGATGAGCGCTTGAAACGGCATCGGGGGTTAGGGGCCAAGAGCTGGTAAATGGGATTAGAATAGATGGGTATTTGACGCCTGGCACGGTCATGATGGGCCAAAGGGCCTGATTCTATGCTGTATAACTCGGATACTCTGCGAACCTCTGACTCTATGAGTGAGAGAGGAACAGAGCAGGCATTGAGAGTGGGAGAGTGCGAGAAACAGCGGTGCCATTAACAGTGAGATAGAAGGAACATTAACAGTGAGACAGTGCGAATTGAGTGAACGACCATTGGAGTAAACAGAGAGAGTGGCCACAGAGCATTACTCAGCAGGGGGAGAGGAGAGAGCATGAAACCAAGAGATCATTAAACCTATTAGCTGAAGTAGGCTATTCAGACAACGAATCTGTTGAACATTTAATGAAGTAATTGCTAACGTGATAATCTTCAACTCCACTTTCCTTTCATTTTGCAGAAACTTTTGTTACCTTTTTAATTAAAAATCTGCTTATCTCAGCCTTGAATATAATGAAAGACCCAGCCTTCAATGCCATCAGCAGTAAATAATCCACAGATTCACTACGATCTGAGCGAAGAAATTCCTCCTGCTCTCTGTGTTAAATGGGCGACCCCTAACTCTGAGATTATGCCCTCTGGTCCCCGACCCTCCGCAAGGGGAATCAACTTAGCAGCATCTACCCTGCCAAGCTCCCCGAGAATCTTATTTGTTTCAATAAAGCTGCATCTCATTCTTCCAGACTCCAGTGAGTACAGGTCTAATCTACTCAACCTCTCCACTGAAGAAAATCCCTCCATACCTGAGCTCAATCTCATGATATTTCTCTGGGCTGCCTCTAATGTCAGTATATACTTCCTTAGATAAGGGGCCAAAACTGTTTACAGTATTCTAGGCATGGCCCAACTTATGCTGTACAGAGTATTAGCAAGACCACCCAATGTTTTCCTCCATTCCCTTTGAATAAATGCCAACAATCCTGTCGCCTTCCCTATTACCTGCTGAAATTATATGTTTGTTTTTGTGGGGGGGACTCATGCAGGCGGACTTCCAAATCCCTCTGTGCTGCAGCTTCCTGCAGTCTTTCCCCATTTAAATAATATTCAGCTCCTATATTCTTCGTGCCACAGTGCATAACTTCACATTTTCCCACGTTATATTCCAGCTGCCAAGTGCTTGCCCACTCACTTAACCTATCTCTACCCCTCTGTGGAAACTTTGTGTCATCATCACCACTTGCCTTTCCACCTACTTTTGTATCACCCATTAAAATGAGATCATTACAGAGTCTGGAGAGAGGTGATAGACCTTGAAAGAGTAGAGAGGGAAAAGAGCGCAAGAACAGCTAATTGGTGAGTATGTGTAGTCATTAAAGTAAAAGTGAAGTCTTTAGTTTGTTTTGAGGTCTGTAGGGTATTTTTCCTCTGAAAAAAACTTCTTAAGTATAAATTCGGTACTGTTGTGCAAAATAATAATAACAATCAAGTGCTTTTAGGGGGAGATTATTCAAGTGTAAAGAGCAGGGATGCTAATATAATTGGCTAATCAATGAATTAAGATACATTAGCGATGGCAGGACAGCTTATGTGTAGCTGCAGCAGCATGTTGGCCTGTTGGACACCAAGGTGATCCAGAGCGAGCACATCAGTAGCAAGAGTTTGCAGCTCGAGAACATTCGGATCCGAATTAAGGAGCTGGTGTCCAAGCTGCAGACATTGCGCCACATCAGGGAGGGGAAAGTTACCTGGACACTTTGCTCCAGGAGGTGGTCACACCCCTCAGATCAGGAAATTCACATTTGGTCTGGGATCAGGGACAGGAGGGTCTGACTGCAGGTGATGTAGGTCTGGGGACCAAGGGGGTCGCATTCGAGGGGCCTCGGCCCCTGCAACTGTTCAACAGTGGCTAGGTTCTTGGAAGATGTGTGGTCGAGAGCGGGGATTGCAGGGAGGATGAGCAAACTGACCACGGCACCGTGGTACAGGCAGCCATTCAAGCTGGGGGTGGAATTAGGAAATTCGGTAGTGATAGGGGACAGTATAATTGGCGAAGGGTATTGTTCATTGCATGAGTTCCGAAGGCTCTCTTTCCTGCCCGGTGCCAGGACATCTCCACAGGGCTGGAGAGGAACTTGGAGTGGAGGGAATAAATCAACTTGTCACCATCCACGTTGATGCCAGCGACATTGACAGACCTAGAAATGAAATTCTGCTGAAAGAATTCGAACAGTTAGGAGCTAAATTAAAAAGCAAAACCTCTGAGATAAAAATTTGGGGATTACTACCTGAACAACGGGCAAACTGCCATAGGATAAATAAAGTCAGGGATTTAAATATGTGCTCAAAGTTTGGTGTAGGAACAATGGGTTTCAGTTCAAGGGGCACCGGCACCAGTGCTGGGATAGGAGGGAGCTATTCCACTGGTAAGGGCTTCACTTTAAAGATACAGATTCCAACGTCGTGGTGAACTGAGTAACTAGGGCTCTAGAGAGTGTTTTAAGATAAATAGGTGGGCGGGATTTCTGGATAGGGGATATGTAGGTTTAAGAAGCAAAATGATGTGGGAATTTTGCAGGGCAGCTATTTAGTTAATGATATCCAGAATATGACAGAAAGGGACAGAGTGTAGAAACATAAAAAACACAACAGCAAATTGAGTCAAATGGGGAAATGGTAAACAAGTCAAAATTGATGCCTCATTACTTAATTGCTGGCAGTATTCAGAACCAAACAAATAAATTAAAGGCAAAAATAGAGGTTAATGGGAATGATCTTATAGCCATTACAGAGACGTGGTTACAAAGAGATCAAAGCTGATAACTAATTATTCAGGGGCACGTGATTTTCGACAGGAGAGGCAGGATGAAAATGGTGGTGGGATAGCTTTTTTCAACGAGATCAAATACGTTGGATAGCAAGAGATTATTTTGGATCTGCAGATGTAGAATTCACATGGGTAGAGGTAAGAAATAACAAGTGGTGAAGACAGTGGTGGGAGTAGTCTACAGGACGCCTAACAGTAGCTATCCCATAGGAAAGAGAATAAGTCAGGAAATAGTTATGACATGAAAAAATGGCAGTACATTAATCATGGGTGAATTGAATCTCCATGTCATTTGGGAAAATCACATTGGCAGATGTAGCCACAATCAGGAAATCATAGACTGTATCCGGGAGAGTTTCCTAGAACAATTTGCTGTGGATCTAATCAGGGATCAGTCTACTTTGGATCTGTTAATGTGTAATTAGGCAGGTTAATAAATCATCTCAGTGTAAAAGGTCCCTTGGGAAAAAAATGACCATAATATGGTATAATTTAGCATTCAGTTTGAGAGTGAAAATGGGTCCGAAACAACTGTGCTAAACTTACAAACAGATAAGTACAAAGGAATGAGGGCAGAGTTGGCTGGAGTAGACTGGGAAAGGAGTTCAACAGAAAAGACGGTTGATGAACAATGGCAGACGTTTAAGAAAATAGTTCATGACTCATATCAGCGATATATCCCTGTGAGGAGTTAGGATTGTAGAATGAACATAATCAACCATAGTTTACCCAAGAAGTTGAGGATAGAATCAAGCTGAAAAAAGAAATACATACATTGTGGCAAAGGTTAGTCGCAAGCCAGAATTATGATTTTTTTTAAACCAAGAAAAGGTAAACAAAAATGCATTAAAGATTGGGAAAATAAACATGACTCCATGGGCGTAATGACCTCCATATGCTCCGATCTCTTCTGGCTTTATAAAACAATCAAAAAGAACATTGGAACACAGTAAGACCGAAGCCGAATTGCTAAAATATCAGGAACGGGTTGACATCTGTTTCTGTTGGAGCAGCTCAATAGAAAATGGAGCTAAATCCAGACATTTAACGTCATACACTCACTACCAAATATCTTCAACCAACATCAAAACGCTTCCTGTTGTCAAACGATACATAGAGAGATAAGTAGCAGGTCTTATAAAAACGTTACGTAGCAGCTGCTTTAATTATACAAAATAATGAAGAGAGAGGCTTAAGTGAATTAATGCCTCTTAGAGAATAAGTCTGTGAAAATGAGAATGGGGAACCAGGAAATGGCAGAGGAGTTGAATTAATGCTTTGCATCGGTCTTCATGGTAGACGACACTAATCGCATTCCAAAAATACGAAATAATCAGGGGGAAAATGGGGGAAGGGAATGAAGAAATAACCATCACTAGAGAAAAAGTGATCAAGAAACTAATGGAGCTAAAAGCTGATAAATCCCTGTTGGGTTGCATCCTAGGATATTAAAGGAAGTATCTGCACAAATAATGGATTCACTGACAGTAACCTTCCAAGAATCGTTTGATTGTGGAAAAGACTCAGAAGATTGGAAATCTGCCAAAGTAACAACCTTATTCAAAAAGGGAGGGAGAGAAAAGGCTCAGGTAACTACAGGCCAAATAGATTAACATGCATTATTGGGAAAACGTTAGTGTCTATTACAAATAACGTGATAGCAGAGCATTTAAAATATACAATATAATCAAGCAGAGTTAGCATGGCTTGATGATGGGGAAACCGTGCCTGACAAATTTATTTAGAATTATTTGAGGAAGTAAAAAGCAGAATGGATAAAGGGGAAACAGGATATGCAATATTCTGGTGTTTCCAAAAAGGCATTCAATAAGGTACCAGACACACGGCTGCTTAATAAGATAAGAGCTCATTGTTTTGGGGGTAGTACACTAGCTTGGATAGAGGATTTGCTAACTAATAGAAGACAGAGAGGTGAGATAGGGGGGACATTTTCAGAATAGTAAACTGTAAGTCGTGGAGCGCCACAGGGATCAGTGCTGGGACCACAGTTACTTACAATATATATTAATGGTTTATATGATGGAAGTGAATGTACTATCGCCAAATTTCCAGTTATCACACAAATTGGTGTGAAGGCAAGTGGTGAGGAAGACTCAAAGGGCCTACAGGGGCATATAGAAATGTTAAGTGAGTTGGCAAAACTTGGCAGATGGCATATATTATCGGAAACTGTGGGTCTATGCACGTTGGCAGGAAGAATAGAGGAGCTCAATATTACTTAAATGGAGAAAGACTGCAGAAAGCTGCAGCAGAGAGGGATTTGGGAGCCCGCGCACATGAATATGAAAATGTTAATTTCAGCAGTTGACAAGGAAGGGAAATAAATTGTTGACTTTAATTTCAAAGGGAATGGATTATAAAAATGGGGAAGTCATGCTAGAAGTATACAAGGCACTCACTTAGAATAATGTCAACAATTTTGGTCCCGTTATTTGAGGAAAGATATGCTGGAAGTGGAGGCAGCCCACAGAAGGTTAAAGACTGGTGCCGGATGTGGAGGGACTTTTTACACGTGGGGAGATTGATTAGATTGGGCCTGTACACATTGGAGTTTAATAGAATGAGAGGGGACCTACACTCAATGCAATTCTGCACTGCCAGATATAACCATAAATCAATGTTGTTTGGGGTCATTTATTCCACTCTGGTTACTGACCCACACTCAGTACAATTTGACACTAACAGATTCAGTGAGTGAAAGAGTGGTGACTGGAGACAGGTATTCCACTCTGATTAATTAAACACACTCAGTACAATTCTACACTGACAGATAACGCCAGTAATACATGTTTACTGGGGACAGGTATTCCACTCTGATTAATTACACACATTCAGTACAATTCTACACTGACAGATAAAGCCAGTAATACACGCTTACTGGGGACAGGTATACCACACTGGTCACTGACCCACACTTAGTACAATTTCACACCAACAAAAAGGCCCAGAAATATAGGGTCACTGGAGTCAGGTACTCCACTCTGGTTACTAACCAACAATTAGAGCAATTTGACACTAACAGGTACAGTCAGTGAAAGAGTTGTGACTGGGGCCAGGTATTCCAATCTGATTAATGACCCACACTCAGTACAATTCTACACTGACAGATAGACCCAGTAATACATAAACAATAGGGCCAGGTATTCCACTTTGGTTACTGACCCACACTTAGGAAAATTTGACACTTTCAGATACAGTAATTGAAAGATTGGTGACTGTAGTCAGGTATTGCACTGTGGTTACTAACCCACACTTAGGAAAATTTGACACTAACAGATAAAGGCAGTGAAAGATTGGTGACTGCAGCCAGGTATTCCACTCTGATTCTGGACCCAGAAACATATCGTCACTGGAGTCAAATTTTCCAATCTGGTTACTAACACACACTTAGGACAATTTGACACGAACAGGCACAGTCAGTGAAAGAGTGGTGAGTGGGGTCAGGTATTCCACTCTGATTAATGACCAAACTCAGGGTGATTTTCCTCTGACTCCCACTAAACATTCCTTCAGAGATTTTGCCTTCACTCAGGTCGACTTTAACATTACACAATTTTTCACTGAATACTAGACATAATTCATCAGAGAGCCTGCAAGTTACAATCAAAGGTTTGTTTTCATTTGACAAAATTGAATAAAGCCGCAGAGACATTCAAGACATTTTAATTCAGCAAATTATATCGCTGATTCAGTGTGTCTATGACAGTGAGCACCAGGTCAGCATGTAATATTTTCAGTCACAGTTTAAAATGAGAGAGCCACTCACATACAGATTTACACAACTTCAGTAGTTATGGTCACTCACCAGGAACACCTATAACAGCAAGGATTGTGTAGAATATTTTCTCAGCCACATTAATTGGTTCCATCGTTTCAGTGGGAAGTGATGTGCCCCTTTGTGCTGCTGGTAATCTCTGCCTTAAACGCTGAGGTGATACATTCCCAAAGCCTTTAATTTATACCCTGTGGGATCACCTCAGGGACGTTGAAATTGCAACATTGTTCAAATTGTTTTTTTAAAATATGTGAACAAACAGATAATGACTTTGAGTTTAGTGATACAAAATGTTTATTTTTAAATGGAGCTCCCAGGATCCAAGGGCTGGACTTTACTTACAAAATTAATCTCCTATTGTTTCAGTGATATCGGTCACTTTACTGTAAACATATATTGATTAAATTCCATATGTTAGACTGCCTCTCTCCACGCTGTTCTATTACACCCTGTGGTGTAACTGTCTTCTTTAAATGTGGACATTCAATTGTGTGATTTGAGTGGGTTAAGGGTGACAAATTATTACTAAATTCAACTAATAAAATACCTGGAAATATTCAAAATCCCTCAAAAACTGATTCTGCACCACAATCAAATGCGAATCTATCTCACTATTAATCTGTCTCTCACTCTCTCCCCCGCTACCTGTCTCTCTTTTTCTCCGTGCACATCTCACTCCCTCCCTTTTGCTGTGTCTCTCCCTTTCCTCCTCTGTCGCTCTTGAACTCTTTGTCCCTCTCTCTGTTTTTTACGCTCACTGTCCCTCTCATTACCTCGTTTTTCCTCTCTCTTTCTCTCTCTCTGGCTCTCGCTCATCTTGTCTCTTTTTCTTCCCTCTCACTTCCCCACTCTCTCTTTCTGTCCCACACACTCTCTTGCTCTCTCTGTCTCTCTATCCTTTTGTTTCCCTCCCCCTCACTGTCTCTCTGTCTGTCTAGCTATCTATCTATCCATCTATATATATCTATCTATTTCTCTATCTCTCTCTGAATTTTTGTTTCTCTCTTTCCTTCCCTCTCTCTCTCTGTCTCTGTCACTCTATCTCTCTCCACCTCTCTCAGTAACTTTCTATGTTTTACTGATTCTGTCTCTGTCTGTACCTCTCTTGCTGTGTCTCCATCTCTCACACTGCCCTTCTCGCTGTCTCTTTCTCCTCCTCTTTCCTCTGTCTCTCTAACCCTCTCTTTCTCTCTATCTCTCCCTCTGCCTGTTAATCCCTGTCTCTTCCTCTGCCTCACACTCTCGCCCTCCTTCTCAGTCACTCTCTCTTTGTCTCTCTGTTCTCTTTCCCCCTTTCACTTTCGCCTTCTCTCTCTTCCTCGCTTGCTAAACTTTCATTTGTCTGTTTCATTGCCTGTCTCCCTCTCTCTGCCTCTTTGTTGCCTCTGCTTGTCTATTCCTCTCTCTTTCCCTTTCTTATTTTCTGTCACTTTCTCTCTCTCTTTTACTCTCTCTCCCTCTCTCTCTCACACCGTGTCTCACTCTGTCTCTCTCTTTGCATCTATGTCTTTTCTCTCCCCTTCTCTCTTTTGCAATGTCTATCTCTGTCTCTTTGTGTCTCTCCAGCTATTTATCTAACCCTCCCTCTTTCCTTCTCCCTATGACTCCCTCCCTTTTTCTTTCCCTTCCACCCTATGTAACACATTCTGTCTCTCTCCTCCTCTTACTCTCTTAATTTATCTGCCTCTCTCCCTCTCGCTCACTCACTCTGCCTCACCCTCTCTTTCTCTCCCATCAACTGTATCCTTTCGACCGCCCTGTCTCTCTCAGCCCTCTCTCTTTCCGTGTCAATGTCTATGTGTGCGTATGTGTGTGTTTCTCTGTCCCTCACGCCCGAAACTTACCTTTGGCTCTTTCTCTCCTATCTCTCTCTCTTCTCTCCCCTTCTATCAGTCTATTTCACATTCTGTCTTTTTCTCTCTCTGTCTCTCTCTTTCTCTGTCTCGCTCTCACACTTTGTGTCTAACCCTGTCTCTCTCTATGCCTCTCTCGCTCTTTTCACTGCACCTCTTTTTCAACGCTTTTCTGTCTCTCTCCCCTCTCTCAATCCCTCTCGCTGTGTCTCAAAATCTCACTCCCTCCACATCCCTCTGTCCCCTCAACTCAATGCATTTATGCATCTCTCTCTATTCTTTTTCTCTACTATCTCTATCATTCTCTCTCAATCTCTCTCTCAAACTCTCTTGCTCCATGTCACACACTCTGCTTCTCTATTTCTCCATCTTTTAATCTCTCATTCACTCTGTCTTCCTCCCTACCTGCCTCACCCTCTTCTTCTGTCCCAGCAACTCTATATTTTTCTCCCCTTGGATCGCCTTATCTCTCTTAGACCTCTCTCTTTCTGTGTGGGTGTCTCCGTGTGTGTGTACATGTTTCTCTCTCTCTGATTCCTCTGCCTCTCACAACCTAAGATTCCATTTGTCTCATTCTCTCCATTTCTCTCTCTCTTACACACACACACACACACACACACACTGAGTATTCATGTGTATGTGCGTGTGTCATTGCACCTCCCTCTCTCTCTCTCACATTTCTCAGTCTCTTTCAAACTCTGTGTGTACCTCTGTTTGTCTTTCTGCCCCTCTTGCTCTCCTCAGTTCAATTCCCTCAAAGTGACATTCAGTCTGTCTATCTATCTATGTATATCTACCTGTCAATCTAACTATCTATCTATCTACCTATCTATCTGTTTATCTACCTATCTCTCTGTCTATTTGTGTATTTGCCCACCTGTCTTTTTGCATGTCCATCTGCCTTCCTGCCTGCCTACCTGTCATCCAATCTATCCATTTATCTATCTATTGTTGTCTTCATGTTTCGCTGCTTTCTCCCTCTCTCACTCTCTCCCTCTCTCTATCTGCCACTGTCTCTCTCCCCTCTCGCACACTCTGTTTGTCTGTCTGCGTCTCCCAATTTCTCTCTCTCACACTCTCTGTGCCTATCTCACCCTGTCTCTATCTCCCAGACTTTCCCTCTCGCTCTATGGCTCTCGCTGTCTCTTACTCTTCCTCTTTATTCTCTCTATGTCGCTCCCTCCCTCTCTTTCTTTCTATCTCCCTTCTGTGCATCTATCTCTCTCTCTCTCTCTGCTTCAGTCTCACGCCCTCCTTCTCAATCTTTCTTTGTCTCTCTGTTCGCTTTCCCTCTTCCAATCTCGCTTTCTTTCTCTTTCTCGCTTGCTAAAATTTCATTTCACTATTTCAGTGTCTATCTCTGCCTCTCCTCTGCCTGTCTATTTGCCTCTTGCTCTCCCCTTCCCTTTCTTTCTCTCTTTCACTTTCTCTCGATCTCTCTCTCTCCAAATCTCTCTCTCTCTGTCTATCCCTCACGTTGTCTCTGTCTCATTCTCCCTCAGCCTCTCTCTCACAATGTGTGCCTAACTCGGTCTCTTTCTATGCCTCTCTCCCTCTCGCTCTCTCTCTCTACATTTCTCGACCTGTGTTGCTTTGTCTCCAACTCTCAATCTCTCCTCCTCCCTCTGTCACCCTCTTTCAGTCCGCTTCCCCCTCTCTTTCTGTTATCTCTCTCTCTCACTAACTCTCTCAGAATCACAGAATCACTGTGCAGAAGAGGCCCTTCGGCCCATTGAGTCTGCACCGAAACGTGAGAAACACGTGAACTACCTACCTACTCCCATTTACCAACACTTGGCCCATAGCGTTGAATGTTATGACGTGCCGAGTGTTCATCCATGTACTTTTTAAAGGATGTGAGACAACCCACCTCCACCACCCTCCCAGGCAGTGCATTCCAGACCTTCACAACCCTCTGGGAAAAACGTTTTTCCTCACATCCCCTCTAAATCTTTTGCCCCTCATCTTGAACCTATGCCCACTTGTGATTGATCCTTCAACTAAGGATAACAGCTGCTCCCTATCCACCCTGTCCATGCCCCTCATAATCGGGTACACGTCGATCAGGTGCCCCCTCAGTCTTTTCTGTTCCAATGAAAACCCAAGTGCATCCAACCTCTCTTTATAACTTAAATGTTTCATCCCAGGCAATATCCTCGTGAATTCCCTCTGCACCTCCTCCAGTGCAATCACATCCTTCCTATAATGTTGCAACCAGAAGTGCATACAGTAGCACATTACTCCAGCTTGGCCTCACCAAGGTTCTATGCAACTCAAAGATGACCTCCCTACTTTTGTGATCTACAGCTCGATTGATAAAGGCAAGTGTCCCATATGCCTTTTTCACCACCCCACTAACATGCTCCTCCACCTTCAGATATCAATGGACATACATGCCAAGGTCCCTTTGTTCCTCAGAAATTCCTTGTGTCATGCTGTTCATTGTCAAATGCTTCCTTGTCAAATTACTCCTTCCAAAGCATATCACCTCATACTTTTCAGGGTTAAATTCCATCTGCCACTTATCTGCTCATTTGACCATCCCATCTATTTGTTACTGTAGACCTAGACACTCAACCTCACTTAAACAACTGGCCAAACTTTGTCATCTCTCTCTCTCTTTCACTTTCGCTCTTGCCCTATGTCATGCACTCTGCATCCCTTCTTCTCCCTCTTTCAATCTCTCATTCTCTCTGCCCGCCTCTGTCTCTCTCTGCCTCATCCTCTCTCTCTCCCAGCAAATCTATTTTGATCGCCCTCTCTCTTTCAGTTCTCTCTCTCCTTTTGTGTCTGTGACCACGTGTCTGTGTGTACGTGCTTCTCCTTTTCTGTCCTCTGCCTCTCACACTTCAAAATTTCCTTTCTCTCTATCCCTCCATTTCTTTCACTCTCTTTTGTCTGTATGTGTGTGTGTCTGAGGGTCTATATCACTCACTCACATTTCTCTCTCTTTCAATCTGTGTGAGTATCTCTGTGTTTCTCTCCGCCTCTTGCTTTCCTTCACCGACCCTCTCCCTCTATCTGCTTTACTGCAGGTATGTCTGTCTGTCTGTCTATCTATATATCTATCAGTCTATGTGTCCATCTAGCTATATATTTATCTCTATTTCTATTTCTCTCTCAATGTCTCCCTCCCTCTTTCTTTCTCCCCCTCTAGCGCACTCGCTTTGTTTTGTCTCTCTCTCCCTCTTTACCTGTGGAATCTCTCTCTAGTCGATCCCTCACACAATCCCAATGTGGAATTCCCCTCTAGTCAATCCCTCACACAATCCCAATGTGGAATCCCTCTCTAGTCGATCCCTCACACAATCCCAATGTGGAATCCCTCTCTAGTCGATCCCTCACACAATCCTAATGTGGAATCCCTCTCTAGTCGATCCCTCACACAATCCCAATGTGGAATCCCTCTCTAGTCGATCCCTCACACAATCCCAATGTGGAATCCCTCTCTAGTCGATCCCTCACACAATCCCAATGTGGAATCCCTCTCTAGTTGACCCCTCACACAATCCCAATGTGGAATCTCTCTCTAGTCGATCCCGCACACAATCCCAATGTGGAATCTCTCTCTAGTTGATCCCTCACACAATCCCAATGTGGAATCTCGCTCTAGTCGATCCCTCACACAATCCCAATGTGGAATCTCTCTCTAGTCGATCCCTCACACAATCCCAATGTGGAATCTCTCTCTAGTCGATCCCTCACACAATCCCAGTGTGAAATCCCTCTCTATTTGATCTCTGACACAACCCCAATGTGGAATCTCTCTCTAGTCGATCCCTCACAATCGCAATGTGGAATCCCTCTCTAGTCGATCACTCACATAATCCCAATGTGGAATCCCTCTCTAGTAGATCCCTCACACAATCACAGTGTGAAATTCCTCTCTATTTGATCTCTGACACAACCCCAATGTGGAATCTCTCTCTAGTCGATCCCTCACAATCGCAATGTGGAATCCCTCTCTAGTCGATCACTCACATAATCCCAATGTGGAATCCCTCTCTAGTAGATCCCTCACACAATCACAGTGTGAAATTCCTCTCTGGTTGAATCCTGACCCAGCCCCGGTGTGAGATCCCTCTCTAGTTGATCTCTGACACAGTCCCAGTGTGAGATCCCTCACTAGTTGATCTCTGACACAGCCCCAGTGTGGAATCCCTCACTAGTTGATCTCTGACACAGGCCCAGTGTGAGATCCCTCTCTAGTTGATCTCTGACACAGCCCCAGTGTGGAATCTCTCTCTAGTTGATCTCTGACACAGCCCCAGTGTGGAATCCCTCTCTATTCGATCCCTCACATAATCCAATGTGGAACCCCTCTCTAGTCGATCCCTCACACAACCCCAATGTGGAATCCCTCTCTAGTCGATCCCTCACACAGTCCCGATGTGGAATCTCTCTAGTTGTTCCCTCACACAATCCCAGTGAGATCTCTCTCTAGTTGATCCCTCATACAATCTCATTGTGGAATCCCCACTAGTTGATCCCTGACACAATCCCAATGTGGAATCCCTCTCTAGTCGATCCCTCACACAATCCCAAATGTGGAATCTCTCTCTAGTTGATCCCTCACGCAATCCCAATGTGGAATCCCTCTCTAGTCGATCCCTCACACAATCCCAATGTGGAATCTCTCTCTAGTCGATCCCTCACATCATCCCAATGTAGAATCTCTCTCTAGTCGATCCCTCACACAATCCCAATGTGGAATCTCTCTAGTCGATCCCTCACACAATCCCAATGTGGAATCCCTCTCTAGTCGATCACTCACATAATCCGAACGTGAAATTCCTCTCTAGTTGATCCCTGACCCAGCCCCAGTGTGAGATCCCTCTCTAGTTGATCTCTGACACAGGCCCAGTGTGAGATCCCTCTCTAGTTGATCTCTGACACAGCCCCAATGTGGAATCTCTCTCTAGTTGATCTCTGAGACAGTCCCAGTGTTGAATCCCTCACTAGTTGATCTCTGACACAGTCCCAGTGTGGAATCCCTCTCTAGTTGATCTCTGACACAGTCCCAGTGTGGAATCTCTCTCTAGTTGATCTCTGACACAGCCCCAGTGTGGAATCCCTCTCTAGTCGATCCCTCACACAATCCAATGTGGAATCTCTCTAGTCGATCCCTCACACAATCCCAATGTGGAATCCCTCTCTAGTCGATCACTCACATAATCCAAACATGAAATTCCTCTCTGGTTGATCCCTGACCCAGCCCCAGTGTGAGATCCCTCTCTAGCTGATCTCTGACACAGTCCCAGTGTGAGATCCCTCTCTAGTTGATCTCTGACACAGCCCCAATGTGGAATATCTCTCTCTAGTCGATCCCTCACATAATCCCAATGTAGAATCTCTCTCTAGTCGATCCCTCACACAATCCCAATGTGTAATCTCTCTAGTCGATCCCTCACACAATCCCAGTGTGGAATCCCTCTCTAGTCGATCACTCACATAATCCGAACGTGAAATTCCTCTCCAGTTGATCCCTGACCCAACCCCAGTGTGAGATCCCTCTCTAGTTGATCTCTGACACAGGCCCAGTGTGAGATCCATCTCTAGTTGATCTCTGACACAGCCCCAATGTGGAATCTCTCTCTAGTTGATCTCTGAGACAGTCCCAGTGTTGAATCCCTCACTAGTTGATCTCTGACACAGTCCCAGTGTGGAATCCCTCTCTAGTTGATCTCTGACACAGTCCCAGTGTGGAATCTCTCTCTAGTTGATCTCTGACACAGCCCCAGTGTGGAATCCCTCTCTAGTCGATCCCTCACACAATCCAATGTGGAATCTCTCTAGTCGATCCCTCACACAATCCCAATGTGGAATCCCTCTCTAGTCGATCACTCACATAATCCGAACGTGAAATTCCTCTCTAGTTGATCCCTGACCCAGCCCCAGTGTGAGATCCCTCTCTAGTTGATCTCTGACACAGTCCCAGTGTGAGATCCCTCTCTAGTTGATCTCTGACACAGCCCCAATGTGGAATCTCTCTCGTTGATCTCTGACACAGGCCCAGTGTGGAATCCCTCTCTAGTTGATCTCTGACACAGCCCCAGTGTGGAATCTCTCTCTAGTTGATCTCTGAGACAGTCCCAGTGTTGAATCCCTCACTAGTTGATCTCTGACACAGCCCCAGTGTGGAATCCCTCACTAGTTGATCTCTGACACCAACCCTGTGTGAGATCCCTCTCTAGTTGATCTCTGACACAGCCCCAGTGTGGAATCTCTCTCTAGTTGATCTCTGACACAGCCCCAGTGTGGAATACCTCTCTAGTTGATCTCTGACACAGTCCCAGTGTGGAATCCCTCTCTAGTTGATCTCTGACACAGTCCCAGTGTGGAATCTCTCTCTAGTTGATCTCTGACACAGCCCCAGTGTGGAATCCCTCTCTAGTTGATCTCTGACACAGCCCCGGTGTTGAATCTCAGAGTGAGTTTTTCTTTTTAGTTATGAAGTTAAAGTGGGATATATTCCCTGTAATTTAATGTATTAGTTGCCGGCTCATCAATGTTTAGTCTTGGGTGATTTCAGTGAACTTTGCACAGCAAAAGTCTTAAAACGAGAAAACTCGTTTTGCATAATTTTGCAAGGTCACTTGGACTTCAGATCTCTTTATAAACATTAGCAGACTTTGTGCAACAAAACACACAGACATATGGTTCAAAAAATGGAGAGAAATTGAGGATTTATTAATTCCCCAATTGATCTGTTCTGCTGGTCAGGGCAATGACAGAACATGCAGCCCACAGTCTGCTCCTAAATTTTCACAAATTTGTTTCTCAGATCCTTGGAGCTCAAGACGATCAGGCAGTTACTATGGTCTCCTTCTTTACTGGACTGTTGAGAGCTCCGCTGGTTTCAGTGCTGTGGTTCATCACCACAGTGGTGACCGTTTATCGAGGGATTTGCTGAACCTCTGTCCTGTTACCGAGTGGTTGTGACAGAGCCCTGGAAATGTCTGGCAGCGAAAAGAATGACTTGGAGAATTAAAGACACATTGATTCTCCTACTGGAGAATGATCCGAACTCAGATATAATAACACTTGTGTTCTAGTCCTGTCTGCATATCACTCCAGTCAGGTTTAGATGCCAGGACACATTGATTTCCTATGCAACGGGTGGCGAGTTATTCAATAATGAGCAGCAGCAGCTCTGAGATCGCACAGTGGAATTTTCAACCTTACTCCTGGAACGTCCAAATGTTTCCAAGTCTCCCGATGTGCCTGCAAACTGTTCGCATAATTGCAGAGTCAACTGTTGCTGTCCAGACCCTGAATGAACACGAAATCCCCAGGATACGAACCTCCTGTACCTCCTTTTTTAAATCAATTCATTCTGCTTGCAAAATGAGGTATAAATAGAGCCTTGGTGTATATAACAGGTTGTTCTACTGCAAATAACTATTGTGTGCACTGTAAATAAATATATTTCCTGGTTATGTAAATACCAGAGGACCCGAGCTTGGGAGAGCCAGAGGATCTGACACCAGGACATCAGACACTGGCAGAGCCAGGGGATCTGGCACTTTCTGAACCAGAGGATATGACACTGTCTCTACCAGAGGGTCTGACTTTGGCCGAATCAGGAGGTTTGACAATAATTGAATCAGGGGATCAGCCATCAGCGAAATCATGGAATCAGTCACTCGCTGAACGAGGGGATCAGTCACTCGCTGAACAAGGGGTTCAGGCACTCGCTGAGCCAGGGGATCAGATAATGGCTGAATAAGTGCCATAGAGTCAAGAAGTCATAGTTGTGGACTTGTACAGTGCAGGAACAGGCCCTTCAGCCCATCATATCTCTGCCGGCCACCTGCACCAATCTACTCTAATCTCATTTTCCATCACTGGGCACATAGCCATGTCTGCTATGACATTTCAAGTGCTCATCTAAATATTCCTCAAACTTTGTGCAGTTTCTGTCCTATACCACCACTTCTGGCAGGGTGTTCCAGATTCCAAACCCCTCTGGGTGTAAAAAAAAATCCTCAAATCGCCTTACCTTAAATCTATGCCCCCTGGTTATTGACACATCATCTCAGGGCAAACGATTCTTCCCACCTCCTCAGTCTACATCTCCCATAGTTTTGCAAACCTCTGTCAGGTCCACCCCAGCATTCTCTGCTGTAAGTACTCCAGCTGTGACCCAAATATCGTTTCATAAATCTCCAACATATTCTTCCCGATTCTAAATTCTATGCCTTGGCTAATAAAGACACATATCCCATAAGCTTTCCTAACCACCTTATCTTCCTCCGCTGCTGCCTTCAGGGATCAATGGACATCTACACCAAGGTCCCTCTGATCCCCTGTTCTTCCGAGGGTCCTACTATTCACTGTGTATTCCTTTGCCGTGTTTGGCCTCCCAAAATGCATCAGCTCACATTTCTCTGGATTAAGTTCCATTTACCAGCACTCTGCCCGTCTTCCCAGCCCACCTATATCGTCCAGGACTCTAAGGCTTTCCTCCTCACTAATTACGTCACCACTAATCTGCGAAGCTACTGATCATATCTTCTATATTCACGTCCAAATCATTAATGTGCACTAAAAACAGCAGGACTCCCAGCACCAATCCCTGCGGTATGCCATTGGACAGAGGCTTCCAATTGCAAAAGCAACCTTCGATCATCACCCTCTGTCTCCTGCCATGAAGTAAATTTTGGCTCCAATGTGCCAAATTGCCCTGGATCCCATGGGCACTTAACTTATTGACCTGGATCCCATGTCAAAAGCCTTACTAAAGTACATGCTCACTACATCAACAGCACTCCCCTCATCTACACAACCAGCCAGTCCCTTGAAAAATTCAGTCAAATGTGTTAGATATGCTGACTATCTGCTATTAACCCCTACCTCTCCAAGTGGAGGTTATTCCTGTCCCTCAGACTTGTTTTTGTCAATAGTTTCCCAACCACTGATGTAAGACTCACTGGACTGTAATTACCAGGTTTATCACTGTAACACTTCTTGAATAATGTTGTACATTCCCTGTCCTCCAGTCCGTTGGCATCTCTCCTGTGGACAAAGGGTTTTGAAAATTAGTGTCAGGGCCCTTCCATTCTCCTCCCTTACCTCACAGAGCAGCCTGGGAAATACCTCATCCGGGTCTGGGGGTTTATCAATGTTCAATCCCTCTAAAATCATTAACACCTCCTCGCTTCCAATGCCAATTTGTTCAAGTATATCACAGTCCCCCTCCCCGATCACTACACCTACCTCCCTTTTGTGAACACAAGTGAAAATTAATAATTCAAAACATCACTTACGTCCTTCACTTCCACGCACACATTACCACTTTGGTCCATAATGAACCCTACTCTTTCCTTGGTTATCCTCTTGCCCTTAATATATTTATAAGATGCCTTGTGATTTTCCTTTATCTTGCCCCTTATTCGCCCTCCTAATTACTTTTTAAGTACCCCCTACACTTTCTACACTACTCTAGGGCTTCCACTGTTTTCAGCCCTCTGTATCTGACATGAGCTTTCTTTATTTTGCTTATATCCCTTGATATCCAGAGTGCACTGACCTTATTGGTCCTGCCCTTCACCTCTACGGGAATATGCTGGCCCTGAAATCTTACTATTTCCTCTTTGTATGCCTCCCACTGGTTTGATGTAGACTTTCCAACGAGTAGCTGCTCCGAATCCACTTTGGCCAGATCCTGTCTTATCAATTTGAAATCGGCCTTCTCCAATTCATGATCTTAATTTCCGGGCAAGCTTTGTCCTTTCCCATAATTACCTTAAAACTTACAGAGGTATGATCACTATTTTGGAACTGCTCTCCCACTGACACTTTTACCACTTGCCCGGCTTCATTCCCTAAGACTCGGTCCCTACGACACTTCTTGAAAAATGTTAGGATGTTCCCTTCCCTCCAGTTCTCTGGCACCTCTCCTGTGGAAAGAAGGGGTTTTAAAACTTGTGTCAGAGCCCCTGCAATCTCCTCCCTTGCCTGACATCGCATCCTGGGACACACATGATCTGGACCTGTGGTTTGATCAATGTTCAATCCCGTTAAAATCATTAACACCTCTTCGATTGCAAAGCCAATTTGTTCATATATATCACAGTTCCCCTCCCCAATCACTACACCTACATTGTCCTTCTCCACACTGAACAGAAGTGAAAAATCATTAGTCAAAGCATCACTTCTGTCCTCCAGCTCCACACACACATAGCCATTTTGGTCTTTAATGGGCCCTGCTATTTGCCTGGTTATCTTCTTGCCCTTAATGGATTTATAAATGCTTTGGGATTTTCCAATGTGTTGCCTCTTTTTGGCCCTCCTAATTACATTTTAAGCAACCCCTGCACTTTCTAGATTCCTCTAGAGCTCCCACTGTTTTCAGACCTCTGTATCTGACATAAGCCTTCATAATTTTGCTTATCCAATCCTCAATATCCCTCGACATCCAGGGTGCACTGGGCTTCTTGGTCCTACCCTTCACCTCTACAGGACCATGATGGCCCTGAACTCTCACTGATTCCTTTTTGAATGACTGCCACTGGTCTGATGTAGACTTTTCAACAAGATGATGCTCCTAATTCACTTTGGACAGATCCTGTCTTATCATATTGAAATCTGCCTTTCACAATTCAGCACCTTTATTTCCTGTCCATTCCTGTCCTTTTCCATAGCCACCTTCAATCTTACAGAGTTATGGTCACTATCCTCGAAATGTTCCCCCATTCACACTTTTACCATTTGACAGGCTGCATTGCTTAAGGCTAGGTCCATTCCCGCGCCCTCTCTTGTGGGACTCTATGCGTGCAGGCTTAAAGAAGCTCTCCTGCATGCACTGTATGAATTCAGTCCCCTCCCACTGAACCGCCCCGCCCACTTCCCCAACATACTATGCATTCCACACTAAGGCTATCCCAGTTAATATTGGGGACGTTGAAATCCCCTGCTTTTATTTCCCTATTATATTTGCACTTCTCTGAGATTTGCCTACATATCTGACCCTCTTCCCAACAGTGACCCACCCCCACTGCCCGCCATCCCGGTGCTCCACGCCCTTCCCAGACTGATTTGGGGATGAAAAATTGGCTGAACCAAAGGATCAGACACTGGCTGAAACTGAGGATGAGACACTGACTGATGCCGAGCTCCAGGCACTGTATGTATCATTGGAACTCACCCTGTATGGGCCAGGGGATATGTTACACTCCGATCCAGTGGAGCTGATAGTGTCTGATCTAGCAGATCTGGAATCAACCACAGCATCCGACACAGTCTGTATTGTTGGATCCCAAATCTATCTGAATGGGAGAGCGTGAAACTGACTGTAACAGCGGATCTCACTCTGTCGGTGCCATTGGATATGACATTTTCTGATCCAGTCGATCTGATAATGCCTGATAAAGTGGATTTTACACTAAACCAGGGAATGAGGTGTTGGGTGAAGGTGAGAACCAGGCACTGCCTGCAATACTGGATATCACTCTGTCTGAATCAGAGGGACTGACAGAACCTGAACTGGTGTACCAGGTACTAACAGAAAAACAGGATCTGGCCCTGTCGTAAGCAGAGCATTTGACATTCCCTGAACAAGTAAACTGACACTTCCTGCTGTAGGGTATCTGATACTGTCTGAACCAAAGCACCTGACGCTGACAGTAGCACTGGATCTCACTCCCTCTAGACCAGAAGATCTAATGCTGTCGAATCAAGTATACAGGACACTGTCTGATACAGAGGGTCAGACACAGACTGTACGAGTGGATCTGACTCAGCGAGAGTCATTGCATCTGACGCTGCCTGAATCAAAGTTTATAACACTGCCTGATGCAGAAGATCTGTCAGTATCCGTTTCAATGGTACGTCAATATCTGGAGCTGCTGACCTCATTCTGCCTGAAAGAGAAGGTCTGAAACTGTCTGTTCCAGTTGATATGACAGGGTCTGAAAAGTGGAAACTGACGCTGTCTGATTCAGTGCACCTGGCACGATCTGGACCAGTGGATATCACTCTGCCTGAGCCAGATTATCTGACACTGTCTTTTCCAGGGGAAGTGACACTGTTTGAACCAGGGGACAATACACTGTTTGTTCCAGTGGACCTGACATTATTGGAAATGCTAGGCCTGAAGCTATTTGAGACAATTGATCTCACTTTGTTCAGGTCAATGTATCTGTCACTGCCTGAGAAAGTGGATATAACACTATGTGACCCAGAGGATCTCATTCAGCGTGATCCAGTGGGCCTCTGTGTCTCTATAAACTGTTTCCTATAATGTTTCCACAATGGTCAAATCCATGAACAACCTGGTGCCTCCCATGTCTTCCTTGCACAGCTGGTGGCAAAATGTTTTCAGGATGGATGGAACAGCCCAGTGAGTGTGTTAACTGAGAGCCTGGAATAAACACCACGCTGTGAAGACCTGGCCAATTTGCCTAGAGAGGAGACCGCATGCGTGGGACGGACGTTCGGAGGGAAAGGTGTGCAGATGGCAACACATGCGCAGATCGGGGAAGGGAAAGATGCACGTGCGTAAAATCAGTGGGGAAGGTGGAAGGAAGCGCACATTTGTTAGGGACGATTGGAGCATGCGCGGGAGAGGATAGGCTGGGCGTGTGGATAAGGGAGAGCGGCGATAGGACAGGCGATTGTGGTGCACGGTTGTGGACCGTTGTGGGGCTGTGGGGGAGGGAGAGAGCAGCAGAAGAATGAGGGGGAAGGGCGGGAAGGGAGACAGCGCACTGGTGAGCTCGCGCATGGCTTTTCCGAGCAGGAGGGTGTTGGAAGGAAGACATTGCGCATGCGGGGGTGGCCGATCCAACGGAATCAAGGGTCATGAGGACTCGAAACGTCAACTCTTTTCTTCTCCGCCGATGCTGCCAGACCTGCTGAGTTTTTCCAGGTAATTCTGTTTTTGTTTTGGATTTCCAGCATCCGCAGTTTTTTTGTTTTTATATCTGTTGGAATCATGCGTTGCTCGATGCGGCAGTTCGGCGACTCAGCGCTTCTGCAACGGCTGATGGGGCGGGACTTCGTCAACATTGTGGTTGAATTCGACTGGAAAGCGCGTGCGCGAACGGTTACTGTGCGGATGCGCATGCGCGGACGCGGTTGGAGGGCAGAGCAGCGCGTGAATGTTCAAAAATAAACAGTCGAGTAGCGGCCGCGCCTGCGCAAGTGCGGGAGATCCAACACTTTCACCAAGATCAACTAGAGAGAGATTCCACACTGGGACTGTCAGAAATCAATTAGAGAGGCATTCCACACTGGACTTCCGGGCTGAATATTGAATTCAACAACTTTAGGTCTGAGCTCCCTCCCCCATCCCCACCCCCTTTCTGTTTCCCCCTTCCTTTTTTTTTCCCAATAAATTATAAAGATTTTCCTTTTCCCACCTATTTCCATTATAAAAAAAAACCCCACTAGAGCTATACCTTGAGTGCCCTACCATCCATTCTTAATTAGCACATTCGCTTAGATAATATCACCAACTTTAACTTTAACACCTATGTGTTCTATTGTACTATTGTCGTTGACATCTTTTGATGATCTGCTTCTATAACTGCTTGTTTGTCCCTACAACCACACCAACCCCCTCCACCTCTCTGTCTCTCTGCCCCCCACACACACACCTTAAACCAGCTTATATTTCAACTCTTTCCTGGACTCGAACTCAAGTTCTGTCGAAGGGTCATGAGGACTCGAAACGTCAACTCTTCTTCTCCGCCGATGCTGCCAGACCTGCTGAGTTTTTCCAGGTAATTCTGTTTTTGTTTTGGATTTCCAGCATCCACAGTTTTTTTGTTTTTATTCCACACTGGGGCTGTGTCAGAGATCAACTAGAGAGAGATTCCATACTGGGACTGTGTCACAGATCAACTAGAGAGATATTCCACACTGGGGCTGTGTCAGAGATCAACTAGAGAGAGATTCCACAATGGGGCTGTGTCAAAGATCAACTAGAGAGAGATTCCACACTGGGGCTGTGTCAGAGATCAACTAGAGAGAGATTCCACACTGGGGCTGTGTCAGAGATCAACTAGAGAGATATTCCACACTGGGGCTGTGTCAGAGATCAACTAGAGAGAGATTCCACACTGGGACAGTGTCAGAGATCAACTAGAGAGAGATTCCACACTGGGGCTGTGTCAGAGATCAACTAGAGAGGGATCTCACACTGGGGCTGTGTCAGAGATCAACTAGAGAGAGATTCCACAATGGGGCTGTGTCAGAGATCAAATAGAGAGGGATCTCATACTGGGGTGGGGTCATATATCAACTAGATAGGGATTAAACAGTGAAGCCGTGTCAGAGAAAAACTGGAGAGAGATTCCACACTGGGACAGTGTCAGAGATCAACTAGAGAGAGATTCCATACAGGGTCTGTGTCACTGATCAACTAGAGAGAGATTCCACACTGGGGCTGTGTCAGAGATCAACTAGAGAGAGATTCCACACTGGGGCTGTGTCAGAGATCAACTAGAGAGAGATTCCACACTGGGACAGTGTCAGAGATCAACTAGAGAGAGATTCCACACTGGGGCTGTGTCAGAGATCAACAAGAGAGGGATCTCACACTGGGGCTGTGTCAGAGATCAACTAGAGAGAGATTCCACACTGGGGCTGTGTCAGAGATCAACTAGAGAGAGATTCCACACTGGGACGGTGTCAGAGATCAACTAGAGAGGGATTCCACACTGGGTCTGTGTCACTGATCAACTAGAGAGAGATTCCACACTGGGGCTGTGTCAGAGATCAACTAGACAGAGATTCCACATTGGGTCTGTGTCATTGATCAACCAGAGAGAGATTCCACACTGGGGCTGTGTCAGAGATCAGCTAGAGAGGGATCTCACACTGGGGCTGTGTCAGAGATCAACTAGAGAGAGATTCAACACTGGGGCTGTGTCAGAGATCAACTAGAGAGAGATTCCACAATGGGGCTGTGTCAGAGATCAAACAGAGAGGGATCTCATACTGGGGCAGTGTCAGATATCAACTAGATAGGGATTAAACAGTGAAGCCGTGTCAGAGATAAACTGGAGAGAGATTCCACACTGGGACAGTGTCAGAGATCAACTAGAGAGGGATCTCACCCTGGGGCTGTGTTAGGGATCAACTAGAAAGAGATTCCACACTGGGGCTGTGTCAGTCATCAACTAGACAGAGCTTCCACACAGGCTGTGTCAGAGATCAACTAGAGGGGGATTCCACACTGGGGCTGTGTCAGAGATCAACTAGAGAGAGATTCCACACTGCGGCTGTGACTGAGATCAACTAGAGAGAGATTCCACACTGTGGCTGTTGCGGAGATCAACTAGAGAGAGATTCCACACAGGGGCTGTGTCAGAGTTCAACAAGAGAGGGATTCCACACTGGGGCTGTGTCAGAGATCAACTAGAGAGAGATTCAAAACGGGCTGTGTCAGAGATCAACTAGAGAGAGATTCCACATTGGGGCTGTTTCAGAGATCAACTAGAGAGAGATTCCACACTGGGACTGTGTCAGATCAACTAGGGAGAGATTGCACACTGGGGATGTGTCAGATCAACTAGAGAGAGATTCCACACTGGGTCTGTGTCATTGATCAACCAGAGAGAGATTCCACACTGGGGCTGTGTCAGAGATCAGCTAGAGAGGGATCTCACACTGGGTCTGAGTCATTGATCAACTAGAGAGAGATTCCGTACTGGGGCTGGGTCAGAGATCAGCTAGAGAGGGATCTCACACTGGGGCTGTGTCAGAGATCAACTAGAGAGAGATTCAACCCTGGAGCTGTGTCAGAGATCAACTAGAGAGAGATTCCTCAATGGGGCTGTGTTAGAGATCAAATAGAGAGGGATCTCATACTGGGGCTGTGTCAGATATCAACTAGATAGGGATTAAACAGTGAAGCCGTCTCAGAGATAAACTGGAGAGAGATTCCACACTGGGCCAGTGTCAGAGATCAACGAGAGAGGGATCTCACCCTGGGGCTGTGTCAGATATCAACTAGAGAGAGATTCCACACCGGGGCTGTGTCAGAGATCAACTGGAGGGAGATTCCACACTGGGGCTGTGTTAGGGATCAACTAGAGAGAGATTCCACACTGGGGCTGTGTCAGAAATCAACTAGAGAGAGATTCCACACTGGGGCTGTGGCAGATATCAACTAGGGAAGGATTCCAAACCGGGGCTGTGTCTGAGCAACTAGAGAGAGATTCCACAAGGGGGCTGTGTCAGATCAACTAGGGAGTGATTCCACACTGGGGCTGTGTCAGAGATCAACTAGAGAGAGATTCCACACTGGGGCTGTGTCAGAGATTTACTAGAGAGAGATTCCACAATGGGGCTGTGTCAGAGATCAACTAGAGTAAGATTCCACTCTGGGGCTGTGTCAGAGATCAACTAGACAGGGACTCACACTGGGGCTCTCAGAAATCAACTAGAGAGAGATTGCACACTGGGGCTTTGTCAGAGATCAACTAGAGTAAGATTCCACAATGGGGCTGTGTCAGAGATCAACGGGTGAGGGATCTCACACTGGGGCTGTGTCAGAGATCATCTAGAGAGAGAGATTCAACACTGGGGCTGTATGAGGGATCAACTAGAGAGAGATTCCAGACTGGGGCTGTCAGAGATCAACTAGACAGGGATTTCATACTGGGGCCGTCAGAGATCAACCAGAGAGAAAATCAACACTGGGAATGTGTCAGAGATCAACTAGACAGCGACTCACACTGGGGCTCTCAGAAATCAACTAGAGAGAGATTCCTGCACTGGGGCTGTGTCAGAGATCAACTAGAGAAAGATTCCACACTGGGGCTGTGTCAGAGATCAACAAGAGAGGGATGTCACACTGGGGCTGTGTCAGATATCAACTAGAAAGGGATTCCAGACCGGGGCAGTGTCAGATCAACTAGGGAGAGATTCCACACAGGGGCTGTCAGAGATCAACTAGACCGAGATCTCACACTGGGGCTGTCAGAGATCAACCAGAGAGAGATTCCAAACTGGGGCCGTGTCAGAGATCAACTAGACAGAGACTCACACTGGGGCTCTCAGAAATCAACTAGAGAGAGATTCCTGCACTGGGGCTGTGTCAGAGATCAACTAGAGAGAGATTCAACACTGGGGCTGTGACAGAGATCAAATAGAGAGAGATTCCACACTGGGACTGTGTCAGAGATCAACTAGACAGGGATCTTACACTGGGGCTGTCAGAGATCAACTATAGAGAGTTTCCACTCTGGGGCTGTGTCAGAGATCAACTAGACAGAGATTCCACACTGTGGCTGTGTCAGAGATCAACTAGAGAGAGATTCCACAATGGGGCTTTGTCAGAGATAAACTAGAGAGAGACTCCACACTGGGGCTGTGTCAGAGATCAACTAGAGAGAGAATCCACACTGGGGCTGTGTCAGAGATCCACTGGATAGAGATTCCACACTGGGGCTGTGTCAGAGATCAACTAGAGAGAGATTGCACACTGGGGCTGTGTCAGAGATCAACTAGAGAGAGATTCCACACTGGGGCGGTGTCAGACATGAACTAGAGAGAGATTCCACACTGGGGCTGTGTCAGAGATCAAATAGAGAGAGATTCCACACTGGGGCTGTGTCAGATATCAACTAGAGAGGGATTCCAAACCGGGGCTGTGTCAGATCAACTAGAGAGAGATTCCACACGGGGCTGTGTCAGATTAACTAGGGAGTGATTCTACACTGGGGCTGTGTCAGAGATCAACTAGAGCGAGATGCCACACTGGGAATGTGTGAGATATTTACTAGAGAGAGATTCCACAATGGGGCTGTGTCTGAGATCAACTAGAGAGAGATTCCACACTGGGACTGTGTCAGAGATCAACTAGACAGGGACTCACACTGGGGCTCTCAGAAATCAACTAGAGAGAGATTGCACACTGGGGCTGTGTCAGTGATCAGCTGGAGAAAGATTCCACACTGGGGCTGTGTCAGTGAACAACTAGAGAGGGATCTCACACTGAGGCTGTTTCAGAGATCAACTAGAGACAGAGATTCAACACTGGGGCTGTGTCAGCGATCAACTAGTGAAAGATTCCACACTGGGGCTGTGTTAGAAATCAACTAGAGAGGAATCTCACTTTGGGGCTGTGTCAGAGATCAACTAGAGAGAGATTCAACACTGGGGCTGTGTCAGAGATCAACTAGAGAGAGATTCCACACTCGGACTGTGTCAGGGATCAACTAGAGAGAGATTCCACACTGGGGCTGTCAGAGATCAACTAGACAGGAAACTTACACTGGGGCTGTGTCAGAGATCAACTAGAGAGAGATTCCAAACGGGGGCTTTGTCAGCTCAACTAGGGAGTGATTCCACACTGGGGCTGTGTCAGAGTTCAACTAGAGAGAGATTCCACACTGGGACTGTGTCAGAGATTTACTAGAGAGAGATTCCACAATGGGGTTGTGTCTGAGAGCAACTAGAGAGATATTCCACACTGGGGCTGTGTCAGAGATCAACTAGAAAGGGACTCACACTGGGGCTCTCAGAAATCAAGTAGAGAGCGATTCCACACTGGGGCTATGTCAGAGATCAACTGGAGAAATATTCCACACTGGGGCTGTGTCAGAGATCAACTAGAAAGGGATCTCACACTGGGGTGTGTCAGAGATCAACAAGAGAGAGATTCAACACTGGGGCTGTGACAGAGATCAACTAGAGAGAGATTCCACACTGGGAGTGTGTCAGGGATCAACTAGAGAGAGATTCCACACTGGGGCTGTCAGGGATCAACTAGACAGGGATCTTACACTGGGGCTGTGTCAGAGATCAACTAGAGAGAGATTCCACACTGGGGCTTTGTCAGAGATCAACTAGAGATAGATTCCACACTGGGGCTATATCAGCGATCAACTAGAGAGAGATTCCACTCTGGGGCTGTGTCAGAGTTCAACTAGAGAGAGAGATTCCTGCACTGGGGCTGTGTCAGGGATCAACTAGATAGAGATTCCACACTGGGGCTGTCAGAGATCAACTAGAGAGAGATTCCACACTGGGTCTGTGTCAGAGATCAACTAGAGAAATATTCCACACTGGGGCTGTCAGAGATCAACTAGAGAGAGATTCCACACTGGGGCTGTGTCAGAGATCAACTAGACAGGGACTCGCACTGGGGCTCTCAGAAATCAACTAGAGAGCGATTCCACACTGGGGCTGTGTCAGAGATCAACTGGAGAAAGATTCCACACTGGGGCTGTGTCAGAGATCAACTAGAGAGGGATCTCACACTGGGGCTGAGTCAGAGATCAACTAGAGAGAGATTCAACACTGGGACTTTGTCAGAGATCAACAAGAGAGAGATTCCACACTGGGAGTGTGTCAGGGATCATCTAGAGAGCGATTCCACACTGGGGCTGTCAGAGATCAACTAGACTCGGATCTTACACTGGGGCTGTCAGAGATCAATTAGAGATAGATTCCCAACTGGGTCTGTGTCAGAGATCAACTAGAGAGAGATTCCACACTGGAGCTATGTCAGAGATCAACAGAGAGAGATTCCACACTGGGGCTGTGTCAGAGGTCAACTAGAGAAAGTTTCCACTCTGGGGCTGTGTCAGGGATAAACTAGACAGAGATTCCACACTGTGGCTGTGTCAGAAATCAACAAGAGAGAGATTCCACACTGGGGCTTTGTCATAGATCAACTAGAGAGAGATTCCACACTGGGGCTGTGTTGAATATCAACGAGAGAGGGATTCCCATCTGGGGCTGTGTCACATCAACTAGAGAGAGATTCCACACGGGGGCTGTGTCAGATCAACTAGGGAGTGATTCCACACTGGGGCTATGTCAGAGATCAACTAGAGAGCGATTCCACACTGGGGCTGTGTCAGAGATCAACTAGAGAAAGATTCCACCTGGGGCTGTGTCAGAGATCAACAAGAGAGAGATTCCACACTGGGGCTGTGTCAGAGATCTACGAGAGAGAGATTCCACTCTGGGGCTGTGTCAAATATCAACTAGGGAGGGATTCCAAACCGGGGCTGTGTCAGATCAACTAGTGAGAGATTCCACACGGGGGCTGTGTCAGATCACCTAGGGAGTGTTTCCACACTGGGGCTGTGTTAGAAATCAAGTGGAAAGACATTCCACACTGGGGCTATGTCAGAGATCAACTAGAGAGAGATTCCAAACTGGGGCTGTGTCAGAGGTCAACTAGAGAGAGTTTCCACTCTGGGGCTGAATCAGAGATCAGCTAGACAGAGATTCCACACTGTGGCTTTTTCAGAGATCAACTAGAGAGAGATTCCACACTCAGACTGTGTCAAAAATCAACTGGAGAGAGATTCCACACTGGGGCTGTGTCAGACATCAACTAGAGAGAGATTCCACACTGGGGCTGTGTCAAATATCAACTAGGGAGGGATTCTAAACTGGAGCTGTGTCAGATCAACTAGTGAGAGATTCCACACTGGGGCTGTGTCAGATCAACTAGGGAGAGATTCCACACAGGGGCTGTCAGAGATCAAGTAGACCGAGATCTCACACTGGGGCTGTCAGAGATCAACCAGAGAGAGATTCCACACTGGGGCTGTGTCAGAGGTCAACTAGAGAGAGTTTCCACTCTGGGGCTGTGTCAGAGATCATCTAGACAGGGACTCACACTGGGGATCTCAGAAATCAACTAGAGAGTGATTCCACACTGGGGCTGTGTCAGAGATCAACTAGAGAGAGATTCCACACTGGGGCTGCGTCAGACATCAACTAGAGAGAGGTTCCACACTGGGGCTGTGTCAGAGATCAACTAGAGAGAGATTCCACACTGGGGCTGTGTCAGATATCAACTAGAGAGAGATTCCACACCGGGGCTGTGTCAGAGATCAACTGGAGGGAGATTCCACACTGGGGCTGTGTCAGAGATCAACTAGAAAGGGACTCACACTGGGGCTCTCAGAAATCAAGTAGAGAGCGATTCCACACTGGGGCTATGTCAGAGATCAACTGGAGAAATATTCCACACTGGGGCTGTGTCAGAGATCAACTAGAAAGGGATCTCACACTGGGGTGTGTCAGAGATCAACAAGAGAGAGATTCAACACTGGGGCTGTGACAGAGATCAACTAGAGAGAGATTCCACACTGGGAGTGTGTCAGGGATCAACTAGAGAGAGATTCCACACTGGGGCTGTCAGGGATCAACTAGACAGGGATCTTACACTGGGGCTGTGTCAGAGATCAACTAGAGAGAGATTCCACACTGGGGCTTTGTCAGAGATCAACTAGAGATAGATTCCACACTGGGGCTATATCAGCGATCAACTAGAGAGAGATTCCACTCTGGGGCTGTGTCAGAGTTCAACTAGAGAGAGAGATTCCTGCACTGGGGCTGTGTCAGGGATCAACTAGATAGAGATTCCACACTGGGGCTGTCAGAGATCAACTAGAGAGAGATTCCACACTGGGTCTGTGTCAGAGATCAACTAGAGAAATATTCCACACTGGGGCTGTCAGAGATCAACTAGAGAGAGATTCCACACTGGGGCTGTGTCAGAGATCAACTAGACAGGGACTCGCACTGGGGCTCTCAGAAATCAACTAGAGAGCGATTCCACACTGGGGCTGTGTCAGAGATCAACTGGAGAAAGATTCCACACTGGGGCTGTGTCAGAGATCAACTAGAGAGGGATCTCACACTGGGGCTGAGTCAGAGATCAACTAGAGAGAGATTCAACACTGGGGCTTTGTCAGAGATCAACAAGAGAGAGATTCCACACTGGGAGTGTGTCAGGGATCATCTAGAGAGCGATTCCACACTGGGGCTGTCAGAGATCAACTAGACTCGGATCTTACACTGGGGCTGTCAGAAATCAATTAGAGATAGATTCCAAACTGGGTCTGTGTCAGAGATCAACTAGAGAGAGATTCCACACTGGAGCTATGTCAGAGATCAACAGAGAGAGATTCCACACTGGGGCTGTGTCAGAGGTCAACTAGAGAAAGTTTCCACTCTGGGGCTGTGTCAGGGATAAACTAGACAGAGATTCCACACTGTGGCTGTGTCAGAAATCAACAAGAGAGAGATTCCACACTGGGGCTTTGTCATAGATCAACTAGAGAGAGATTCCACACTCAGACTGTGTCAGAGATGCACTATATAGAGATTCCACACTGGGGCTGTGTTAGAGATCAACTAGAGAGACATTGCACACTGGGGCTGTGTCAGAGATCAACTAGAGAGAGATTCCACACTGGGGCTTTGTCAGAGATCAACTAGAGATAGATTCCACACTGGGGCTATGTCAGCGATCAACTAGAGAGAGATTCCACTCTGGGCCTGTGTCAGAGATCAACTAGAGAGGGATTCCACACTAGGTCTGTGTCACTGATCAACTAGAGAGAGATTCCACACTGGGGCTGTGTCAGAGATCAACTAGACAGAGATTCCACAATAGGTCTGTGTCATTGATCAACCAGAGAGAGATTCCACACTGGGGCTGTGTCAGAGATCAGCTAGAGAGGGATCTCACACTGGGGCTGTGTCAGAGATCAACTAGAGAGAGTTTCAACACTGGGGCTGTGTCAGAGATCAACTAGAGAGAGATTCCACAATGGGGCTGTGTCAGAGATCAAACAGAGAGGGATCTCATACTGGGGCTGTGTCAGATATCAACTAGATAGGGATTAAACAGTGAAGCCGTGTCAGAGATAAACTGGAGAGAGATTCCACACTGGGACAGTGTCAGAGATCAACTAGAGAGGGATCTCACCCTGGGGCTGTGTCAGGGATCAACTAGAGAGAGATTCCACACTGGGGCTGTGTCAGACATCAACTGGAGAGAGGTTCCACACTGGGGCTGTGTTAGGGATCAACTAGAAAGAGATTCCACACTGGGGCTGTGTCAGTCATCAACTAGACAGAGCCTCCACACAGGCTGTGTCAGAGATCAACTAGAGGGGGATTCCACACTGGGGCTGTGTCAGAGATCAACTAGAGAGAGATTCCACACTGCGGCTGTGACTGAGATCAACTGGAGAGAGATTCCACACTGTGGCTGTTGCGGAGATCAACTAGAGAGAGATTCCACACAGGGGCTGTGTCAGAGTTCAACAAGAGAGGGATTCCACACTGGGGCTGTGTCAGAGATCAACTAGAGAGAGATTCAAAACGGGCTGTGTCAGAGATCAACTAGAGAGAGATTCCACACTGGGACTGTGTCAGATCAACTAGGGAGAGATTGCACACTGGGTCTGTGTCATTGATCAACCAGAGAGAGATTCCACACTGGGGCTGTGTCAGAGATCAGCTAGAGAGGGATCTCACACTGGGTCTGAGTCATTGATCAACTAGAGAGAGATTCCGTACTGGGGCTGGGTCAGAGATCAGCTAGAGAGGGATCTCACACTGGGGCTGTGTCAGAGATCAACTAGAGAGAGATTCAACCCTGGAGCTGTGTCAGAGATCAACTAGAGAGAGATTCCTCAATGGGGCTGTGTTAGAGATCAAATAGAGAGGGATCTCATACTGGGGCTGTGTCAGATATCAACTAGATAGGGATTAAACAGTCAAGCCGTCTCAGAGATAAACTGGAGAGAGATTCCACACTGGGCCAGTGTCAGAGATCAACGAGAGAGGGATCTCACCCTGGGGCTGTGTCAGGGATCAACTAGAGAGAGATTCCACACTGGGGCTGCGTCAGACATCAACTAGAGAGAGGTTCCACACTGGGGCTGTGTCAGAGATCAACTAGAGAGAGATTCCACACCGGGGCTGTGTCAGATATCAACTAGAGAGAGATTCCACACCGGGGCTGTGTCAGAGATCAACTGGAGGGAGATTCCACACTGGGGCTGTGTTAGGGATCAACTAGAAAGAGATTCCACACTGGGGCTGTGTCAGAAGTCAACTAGAGAGAGATTCCACACTGGGGCTGTGGCAGATATCAACTAGGGAAGGATTCCAAACCGGGGCTGTGTCTGAGCAACTAGAGAGCGATTCCACAAGGGGGCTGTGTCAGATCAACTAGGGAGTGATTCCACACTGGGGCTGTGTCAGAGATCAACTAGAGAGAGATTCCACACTGGGGCTGTGTCAGAGATTTACTAGAGAGAGATTCCACAATGGGGCTGTGTCAGAGATCAACTAGAGTAAGATTCCACTCTGGGGCTGTGTCAGAGATCAACTAGACAGCGACTCACACTGGGGCTCTCAGAAATCAACTAGAGAGAGATTGCACACTGGGGCTTTGTCAGAGATCAACTAGAGTAAGATTCCACACTGGGGCTGTGTCAGAGATCAACGGGTGAGGGATCTCACACTGGGGCTGTGTCAGAGATCATCTAGAGAGAGAGATTCAACACTGGGGCTGTATGAGGGATCAACTAGAGAGAGATTCCAGACTGGGGCTGTCAGAGATCAACTAGACAGGGATTTCATACTGGGGCCGTCAGAGATCAACCAGAGAGAAATTCAACACTGGGAATGTGTCAGAGATCAACTAGACAGCGACTCACACTGGGGCTCTCAGAAATCAACTAGAGAGAGATTCCTGCACTGGGGCTGTGTCAGAGATCAACTAGAGAAAGATTCCACACTGGGGCTGTGTCAGAGATCAACAAGAGAGGGATGTCACACTGGGGCTGTGTCAGATATCAACTAGAAAGGGATTCCAGATCGGGGCAGTGTCAGATCAACTAGGGAGAGATTCCACACAGGGGCTGTCAGAGATCAACTAGACCGAGATCTCACACTGGGGCTGTCAGAGATCAACCAGAGAGAGATTCCAAACTGGGGCCGTGTCAGAGATCAACTAGACAGAGACTCACACTGGGGCTCTCAGAAATCAACTAGAGAGAGATTCCTGCACTGGGGCTGTGTCAGAGATCAACTAGAGAGAGATTCAACACTGGGGCTGTGACAGAGATCAACTAGAGAGATATTCCACACTGGGACTGTGTCAGGGATCAACTAGAGAGAGATTCCACACTGGGGCTGTCAGAGATCAACTAGACAGGGATCTTACACTGGGGCTGTGTCAGAGATCAACAAGAGAGAGATTCCACACTGGGACTGTGTCAGAGATCAACTAGACAGGGATCTTACACTGGGGCTGTCAGAGATCAACTATAGAGAGTTTCCACTCTGGGGCTGTGTCAGAGATCAACTAGACAGAGATTCCACACTGTGGCTGTGTCAGAGATCAACTAGAGAGAGATTCAACACTGGGGCTGTGACAGAGATCAACTAGAGAGATATTCCACACTGGGACTGTGTCAGGGATCAACTAGAGAGAGATTCCACACTGGGGCTGTCAGAGATCAACTAGACAGGGATCTTACACTGGGGCTGTGTCAGAGATCAACAAGAGAGAGATTCCACACTGGGACTGTGTCAGAGATCAACTAGACAGGGATCTTACACTGGGGCTGTCAGAGATCAACTATAGAGAGTTTCCACTCTGGGGCTGTGTCAGAGATCAACTAGACAGAGATTCCACACTGTGGCTGTGTCAGAGATCAACTAGAGAGAGATTCCACAATGGGGCTTTGTCAGAGATAAACTAGAGAGAGACTCCACACTGGGGCTGTGTCAGAGATCAACTAGAGAGAGAATCCACACTGGGGCTTTGTCAGAGATCCACTGGATAGAGATTCCACACTGGGGCTGTGTCAGAGATCAACTAGAGAGAGATTGCACCCTGGGGCTGTGTCAGAGATCAACTAGAGAGAGATTCCACACTGGGGCGGTGTCAGACATGAACTAGAGAGAGATTCCACACTGGGGCTGTGTCAGAGATCAAATAGAGAGAGATTCCACACTGGGGTTGTGTCAGATATCAACTAGAGAGGGATTCCAAACCGGGGCTGTGTCAGATCAACTAGAGAGAGATTCCACACGGGGCTGTGTCAGATTAACTAGGGAGTGATTCTACACTGGGGCTGTGTCAGAGATCAACTAGAGCGAGATGACACACTGGGAATGTGTGAGATATTTACTAGAGAGAGATTCCACAATGGGGCTGTGTCTGAGATCAACTAGAGAGAGATTCCAAACTGGGACTGTGTCAGAGATCAACTAGACAGGGACTCACACTGGGGCTCTCAGAAATCAACTAGAGAGAGATTGCTCACTGGGGCTGTGTCAGTGATCAACTGGAGAAAGATTCCACACTGGGGCTGTGTCAGTGATCAACTAGAGAGGGATCTCACACTGAGGCTGTTTCAGAGATCAACTAGAGACAGAGATTCAACACTGGGGCTGTGTCAGCGATCAACTAGTGAAAGATTCCACACTGGGGCTGTGTTAGAAATCAACTAGAGAGGAATCTCACTTTGGGGCTGTGTCAGAGATCAACTAGAGAGAGATTCAACACTGGGTCTGTGTCAGAGATCAACTAGAGAGACATTGCACACTGGGGCTGTGTCAGAGATCAACTAGAGAGAGATTCCACACTGGGGCTTTGTCAGAGTTCAACTAGAGATAGATTCCACACTGGGGCTATGTCAGCGATCAACTAGAGAGAGATTCCACTCTGGGGCTGTGTCAGAGTTCAACTAGAGAGAGATTCCTGCACTGGGGCTGTCAGAGATCAACTAGAGAGAGATTCCACACTGGGGCTGTGTCAGAGATCAACTAGACAGGGACTCGCTCTGGGGCTCTCAGAAATCTTCTCGAGAGCGATTCCACACTGGGGCTGTGTCAGGGATCAACTAGACAGAGATTCCACACTGTGGCTGTGTCAGAGATCAGCAAGAGAGAGATTCCACACTGGGGCTTTGTCATAGGTCAACTAGAGAGAGATTCCACACTCAGACTGTGTCAGAGATCCACTATATAGAGATTCCACACTGGGGCTGTGTTAGAGATCAACTAGAGAGAGATTCCACACTGGGGCTGTGTTGAATATCAACGAGAGAGGGATTCCCATCTGGGGCTGTGTCACATCAACTAGAGAGAGATTCCACACGGGGGCTGTGTCAGATCAACTAGGGAGTGATTCCACACTGGGGCTATGTCAGAGATCAACTAGAGAGCGATTCCACACTGGGGCTGTGTCAGAGATCAACTAGAGAAAGATTCCACCTGGGGCTGTGTCAGAGATCAACAAGAGAGAGATTCCACACTGGGGCTGTGTCAGAGATCTACGAGAGAGAGATTCCACTCTGGGGCTGTGTCAAATATCAACTAGGGAGGGATTCCAAACCGGGGCTGTGTCAGATCAACTAGTGAGAGATTCCACACGGGGGCTGTGTCAGATCACCTAGGGAGTGTTTCCACACTGGGGCTGTGTTAGAAATCAAGTGGAAAGACATTCCACACTGGGGCTATGTCAGAGATCAACTAGAGAGAGATTCCAAACTGGGGCTGTGTCAGAGGTCAACTAGAGAGAGTTTCCACTCTGGGGCTGAATCAGAGATCAGCTAGACAGAGATTCCACACTGTGGCTTTTTCAGAGATCAACTAGAGAGAGATTCCACACTGGGGCTGTGTCAAATATCAACTAGGGAGGGATTCTAAACTGGAGCTGTGTCAGATCAACTAGTGAGAGATTCCACACTGGGGCTGTGTCAGATCAACTAGGGAGAGATTCCACACAGGGGCTGTCAGAGATCAAGTAGACCGAGATCTCACACTGGGGCTGTCAGAGATCAACCAGAGAGAGATTCCACACTGGGGCTGTGTCAGAGGTCAACTAGAGAGAGTTTCCACTCTGGGGCTGTGTCAGAGATCATCTAGACAGGGACTCACACTGGGGCTCTCAGAAATCAACTAGAGAGTGATTCCACACTGGGGCTGTGTCAGAGATCAACTAGAGAGAGATTCCACACTGGGGCTGCGTCAGACATCAACTAGAGAGAGGTTCCACACTGGGGCTGTGTCAGAGATCAACTAGAGAGAGATTCCACACTGGGGCTGTGTCAGATATCAACTAGAGAGAGATTCCACACCGGGGCTGTGTCAGAGATCAACTGGAGGGAGATTCCACACTGGGGCTGTGTTAGGGATCAACTAGAAAGAGATTCCACACTGGGGCTGTGTCAGAAGTCAACTAGAGAGAGATTCCACACTGGGGCTGTGGCAGATATCAACTAGGGAAGGATTCCAAACCGGGGCTGTGTCTGAGCAACTAGAGAGCGATTCCACAAGGGGGCTGTGTCAGATCAACTAGGGAGTGATTCCACACTGGGGCTGTGTCAGAGATCAACTAGAGAGAGATTCCACACTGGGGCTGTGTCAGAGATTTACTAGAGAGAGATTCCACAATGGGGCTGTGTCAGAGATCAACTAGAGTAAGATTCCACTCTGGGGCTGTGTCAGAGATCAACTAGACAGGGACTCACACTGGGGCTCTCAGAAATCAACTAGAGAGAGATTGCACACTGGGGCTTTGTCAGAGATCAACTAGAGTAAGATTCCACACTGGGGCTGTGTCAGAGATCAACGGGTGAGGGATCTCACACTGGGGCTGTGTCAGAGATCATCTAGAGAGAGAGATTCAACACTGGGGCTGTATGAGGGATCAACTAGAGAGAGATTCCAGACTGGGGCTGTCAGAGATCAACTAGACAGGGATTTCATACTGGGGCCGTCAGAGATCAACCAGAGAGAAATTCAACACTGGGAATGTGTCAGAGATCAACTAGACAGCGACTCACACTGGGGCTCTCAGAAATCAACTAGAGAGAGATTCCTGCACTGGGGCTGTGTCAGAGATCAACTAGAGAAAGATTCCACACTGGGGCTGTGTCAGAGATCAACAAGAGAGGGATGTCACACTGGGGCTGTGTCAGATATCAACTAGAAAGGGATTCCAGATCGGGGCAGTGTCAGATCAACTAGGGAGAGATTCCACACAGGGGCTGTCAGAGATCAACTAGACCGAGATCTCACACTGGGGCTGTCAGAGATCAACCAGAGAGAGATTCCAAACTGGGGCCGTGTCAGAGATCAACTAGACAGAGACTCACACTGGGGCTCTCAGAAATCAACTAGAGAGAGATTCCTGCACTGGGGCTGTGTCAGAGATCAACTAGAGAGAGATTCAACACTGGGGCTGTGACAGAGATCAACTAGAGAGATATTCCACACTGGGACTGTGTCAGGGATCAACTAGAGAGAGATTCCACACTGGGGCTGTCAGAGATCAACTAGACAGGGATCTTACACTGGGGCTGTGTCAGAGATCAACAAGAGAGAGATTCCACACTGGGACTGTGTCAGAGATCAACTAGACAGGGATCTTACACTGGGGCTGTCAGAGATCAACTATAGAGAGTTTCCACTCTGGGGCTGTGTCAGAGATCAACTAGACAGAGATTCCACACTGTGGCTGTGTCAGAGATCAACTAGAGAGAGATTCCACAATGGGGCTTTGTCAGAGATAAACTAGAGAGAGACTCCACACTGGGGCTGTGTCAGAGATCAACTAGAGAGAGAATCCACACTGGGGCTTTGTCAGAGATCCACTGGATAGAGATTCCACACTGGGGCTGTGTCAGAGATCAACTAGAGAGAGATTGCACCCTGGGGCTGTGTCAGAGATCAACTAGAGAGAGATTCCACACTGGGGCGGTGTCAGACATGAACTAGAGAGAGATTCCACACTGGGGCTATGTCAGAGATCAAATAGAGAGAGATTCCACACTGGGGTTGTGTCAGATATCAACTAGAGAGGGATTCCAAACCGGGGCTGTGTCAGATCAACTAGAGAGAGATTCCACACGGGGCTGTGTCAGATTAACTAGGGAGTGATTCTACACTGGGGCTGTGTCAGAGATCAACTAGAGCGAGATGACACACTGGGAATGTGTGAGATATTTACTAGAGAGAGATTCCACAATGGGGCTGTGTCTGAGATCAACTAGAGAGAGATTCCAAACTGGGACTGTGTCAGAGATCAACTAGACAGGGACTCACACTGGGGCTCTCAGAAATCAACTAGAGAGAGATTGCTCACTGGGGCTGTGTCAGTGATCAACTGGAGAAAGATTCCACACTGGGGCTGTGTCAGTGATCAACTAGAGAGGGATCTCACACTGAGGCTGTTTCAGAGATCAACTAGAGACAGAGATTCAACACTGGGGCTGTGTCAGCGATCAACTAGTGAAAGATTCCACACTGGGGCTGTGTTAGAAATCAATTAGAGAGGAATCTCACTTTGGGGCTGTGTCAGAGATCAACTAGAGAGAGATTCAACACTGGGTCTGTGTCAGAGATCAACTAGAGAGACATTGCACACTGGGGCTGTGTCAGAGATCAACTAGAGAGAGATTCCACACTGGGGCTTTGTCAGAGTTCAACTAGAGATAGATTCCACACTGGGGCTATGTCAGCGATCAACTAGAGAGAGATTCCACTCTGGGGCTGTGTCAGAGTTCAACTAGAGAGAGATTCCTGCACTGGGGCTGTCAGAGATCAACTAGAGAGAGATTCCACACTGGGGCTGTGTCAGAGATCAACTAGACAGGGACTCGCTCTGGGGCTCTCAGAAATCTTCTCGAGAGCGATTCCACACTGGGGCTGTGTCAGGGATCAACTAGACAGAGATTCCACACTGTGGCTGTGTCAGAGATCAGCAAGAGAGAGATTCCACACTGGGGCTTTGTCATAGGTCAACTAGAGAGAGATTCCACACTCAGACTGTGTCAGAGATCCACTATATAGAGATTCCACACTGGGGCTGTGTTGGAGATCAACTAGAGAGAGATTCCACACTGGGGCTGTGTTGAATATCAACGAGAGAGGGATTCCCATCTGGGGCTGTGTCACATCAACTAGAGAGAGATTCCACACGGGGGCTGTGTCAGATCAACTAGGGAGTGATTCCACACTGGGGCTATGTCAGAGATCAACTAGAGAGCGATTCCACACTGGGGCTGTGTCAGAGATCAACTAGAGAAAGATTCCACCTGGGGCTGTGTCAGAGATCAACAAGAGAGAGATTCCACACTGGGGCTGTGTCAGAGATCTACGAGAGAGAGATTCCACTCTGGGGCTGTGTCAAATATCAACTAGGGAGGGATTCCAAACCGGGGCTGTGTCAGATCAACTAGTGAGAGATTCCACACGGGGGCTGTGTCAGATCACCTAGGGAGTGTTTCCACACTGGGGCTGTGTTAGAAATCAAGTGGAAAGACATTCCACACTGGGGCTATGTCAGAGATCAACTAGAGAGAGATTCCAAACTGGGGCTGTGTCAGAGGTCAACTAGAGAGAGTTTCCACTCTGGGGCTGAATCAGAGATCAGCTAGACAGAGATTCCACACTGTGGCTTTTTCAGAGATCAACTAGAGAGAGATTCCACACTCAGACTGTGTCAAAAATCAACTGGAGAGAGATTCCACACTGGGGCTGTGTCAGACATCAACTAGAGAGAGATTCCACACTGGGGCTGTGTCAAATATCAACTAGGGAGGGATTCTAAACTGGAGCTGTGTCAGATCAACTAGTGAGAGATTCCACACTGGGGCTGTGTCAGATCAACTAGGGAGAGATTCCACACAGGGGCTGTCAGAGATCAAGTAGACCGAGATCTCACACTGGGGCTGTCAGAGATCAACCAGAGAGAGATTCCACACTGGGGCTGTGTCAGAGGTCAACTAGAGAGAGTTTCCACTCTGGGGCTGTGTCAGAGATCATCTAGACAGGGACTCACACTGGGGATCTCAGAAATCAACTAGAGAGTGATTCCACACTGGGGCTGTGTCAGAGATCAACTAGAGAGAGATTCCACACTGGGGCTGCGTCAGACATCAACTAGAGAGAGGTTCCACACTGGGGCTGTGTCAGAGATCAACTAGAGAGAGATTCCACACTGGGGCTGTGTCAGATATCAACTAGAGAGAGATTCCACACCGGGGCTGTGTCAGAGATCAACTGGAGGGAGATTCCACACTGGGGCTGTGTCAGAGATCAACTAGAAAGGGACTCACACTGGGGCTCTCAGAAATCAAGTAGAGAGCGATTCCACACTGGGGCTATGTCAGAGATCAACTGGAGAAATATTCCACACTGGGGCTGTGTCAGAGATCAACTAGAAAGGGATCTCACACTGGGGTGTGTCAGAGATCAACAAGAGAGAGATTCAACACTGGGGCTGTGACAGAGATCAACTAGAGAGAGATTCCACACTGGGAGTGTGTCAGGGATCAACTAGAGAGAGATTCCACACTGGGGCTGTCAGGGATCAACTAGACAGGGATCTTACACTGGGGCTGTGTCAGAGATCAACTAGAGAGAGATTCCACACTGGGGCTTTGTCAGAGATCAACTAGAGATAGATTCCACACTGGGGCTATATCAGCGATCAACTAGAGAGAGATTCCACTCTGGGGCTGTGTCAGAGTTCAACTAGAGAGAGAGATTCCTGCACTGGGGCTGTGTCAGGGATCAACTAGATAGAGATTCCACACTGGGGCTGTCAGAGATCAACTAGAGAGAGATTCCACACTGGGTCTGTGTCAGAGATCAACTAGAGAAATATTCCACACTGGGGCTGTCAGAGATCAACTAGAGAGAGATTCCACACTGGGGCTGTGTCAGAGATCAACTAGACAGGGACTCGCACTGGGGCTCTCAGAAATCAACTAGAGAGCGATTCCACACTGGGGCTGTGTCAGAGATCAACTGGAGAAAGATTCCACACTGGGGCTGTGTCAGAGATCAACTAGAGAGGGATCTCACACTGGGGCTGAGTCAGAGATCAACTAGAGAGAGATTCAACACTGGGGCTTTGTCAGAGATCAACAGAGAGAGATTCCACACTGGGAGTGTGTCAGGGATCATCTAGAGAGAAATTCAACACTGGGAATGTGTCAGAGATCAACTAGACAGCGACTCACACTGGGGCTCTCAGAAATCAACTAGAGAGAGATTCCTGCACTGGGGCTGTGTCAGAGATCAACTAGAGAAAGATTCCACACTGGGTCTGTGTCAGAGATCAACAAGAGAGGGATGTCACACTGGGGCTGTGTCAGATATCAACTAGAAAGGGATCCAGATCGGGGCCAGTGTCAGATCAACTAGGGAGAGATTCCACACAGGGGCTGTCAGAGATCAACTAGACCGAGATCTCACACTGGGGCTGTCAGAGATCAACCAGAGAGAGATTCCAAACTGGGGCCGTGTCAGAGATCAACTAGACAGAGACTCACACTGGGGCTCTCAGAAATCAACTAGAGAGAGATTCCTGCACTGGGGCTGTGTCAGAGATCAACTAGAGAGAGATTCAACACTGGGACTGTGTCATAGATCAACTAGAGAGAGATTCCACACTGGGACTGTGTCATGGATCAACTAGAGAGAGATTCCACACTGGGGCTGTCAGAGATCAACTAGACAGGGATCTCACACTGGGGTTGTCAGAGATCAACGAGAGAGAGATTCCACACTGTGGCTGGGTCAGAGATCAACTAGACAGGGATCTCACACTGGGGCTGTCAGAGATCAACGAGAGAGAGATTCCACACTGTGGCTGTGTCAGAGATCAACTAGAGAGAGATTCCACACTGGGGCTGTGTCAGAGATCAACTAGAGAGAGATTCCACACTGGGGCTGTGTCAGAGATAACTAGAGAGAGACTCCACACTGGCGCTGTGTCAGAGATCAACTAGAGAGAGAATCCACACTGGGGCTTTGTCAGAGATCCACTGGATAGAGATTCCACACTGGGGCTGTGTCAGAGATCAACTAGAGAGAGATTGCACCCTGGGGCTGGGTCAGAGATCAACCAGAGAGTGATTCAACACTGGGGCGGTGTCAGACATGAACTAGAGAGAGATTCCACACTGGGGCTATGTCAGAGATCAACTAGAGAGAGATTCCACACTGGGGCTGTGTCAGAGATCAACTAGAGAGGGATTCCACACTGGGGCTGTGTCAGATCAACTAGAGAGAGATTCCACACTGGGGCTGTGTCAGAGATCAACTAGAGAGTGATTCCACACTGGGGCTGTGTCAGAGATCAACTAGAGAGAGATTCCACACTGGGGCTGTGTCAGATCAACTAGAGAGAGATTCCACACTGGGGCTGTGTCAGAGATCAACTAGAGAGGGATTCCACACTGGGCTGTGTCAAGTGATCAACTAGAGAGGTTCCACACTGGGGCTGTGTCAGATATCAACTAGAGATGGATTTAAACACTGGGCTGGGTCAGAGATCAACTAGAGAGAGATTCCACACTGGGGCTGTGTCAGAGATCAACTAGAGAGAGATTCCACACTGGGGCTGTGTCAGAGATCAACTAGAGAGAGATTCCACACTGGGCCTGTGTCAGAGATCAACTAGTGAGAGATTCCACACTGGGGCTGTGTCTAGAAATCAACTAGAGAGGAATCTCACTTTGGGGCTGTGTCAGAGATCAACTAGAGAGAGATTCAACACTGGGTCTGTGTCAGAGATCAACTAGAGAGACATTGCACACTGGGGCTATGTCAGCGATCAACTAGAGAGAGATTCCACTCTGGGGCTGTGTCAGAGTTCAACTAGAGAGAGATTCCTGCACTGGGGCTGTCAGAGATCAACTAGAGAGAGATTCCACACTGGGGCTGTGTCAGAGATCAACTAGACAGGGACTCGCTCTGGGGCTCTCAGAAATCTTCTCGAGAGCGATTCCACACTGGGGCTGTGTCAGGGATCAACTAGACAGAGATTCCACACTGTGGCTGTGTCAGAGATCAGCAAGAGAGAGATTCCACACTGGGGCTTTGTCATAGGTCAACTAGAGAGAGATTCCACACTCAGTCTGTGTCAGAGATCCACTATATAGAGATTCCACACTGGGGCTGTGTTGGAGATCAACTAGAGAGAGATTCCACACTGGGGCTGTGTTGAATATCAACGAGAGAGGGATTCCCATCTGGGGCTGTGTCACATCAACTAGAGAGAGATTCCACACGGGGGCTGTGTCAGATCAACTAGGGAGTGATTCCACACTGGGGCTATGTCAGAGATCAACTAGAGAGCGATTCCACACTGGGGCTGTGTCAGAGATCAACTAGAGAAAGATTCCACCTGGGGCTGTGTCAGAGATCAACAAGAGAGAGATTCCACACTGGGGCTGTGTCAGAGATCTACGAGAGAGAGATTCCACTCTGGGGCTGTGTCAAATATCAACTAGGGAGGGATTCCAAACCGGGGCTGTGTCAGATCAACTAGTGAGAGATTCCACACGGGGGCTGTGTCAGATCACCTAGGGAGTGTTTCCACACTGGGGCTGTGTTAGAAATCAAGTGGAAAGACATTCCACACTGGGGCTATGTCAGAGATCAACTAGAGAGAGATTCCAAACTGGGGCTGTGTCAGAGGTCAACTAGAGAGAGTTTCCACTCTGGGGCTGAATCAGAGATCAGCTAGACAGAGATTCCACACTGTGGCTTTTTCAGAGATCAACTAGAGAGAGATTCCACACTCAGACTGTGTCAAAAATCAACTGGAGAGAGATTCCACACTGGGGCTGTGTCAGACATCAACTAGAGAGAGATTCCACACTGGGGCTGTGTCAAATATCAACTAGGGAGGGATTCTAAACTGGAGCTGTGTCAGATCAACTAGTGAGAGATTCCACACTGGGGCTGTGTCAGATCAACTAGGGAGAGATTCCACACAGGGGCTGTCAGAGATCAAGTAGACCGAGATCTCACACTGGGGCTGTCAGAGATCAACCAGAGAGAGATTCCACACTGGGGCTGTGTCAGAGGTCAACTAGAGAGAGTTTCCACTCTGGGGCTGTGTCAGAGATCATCTAGACAGGGACTCACACTGGGGATCTCAGAAATCAACTAGAGAGTGATTCCACACTGGGGCTGTGTCAGAGATCAACTAGAGAGAGATTCCACACTGGGGCTGCGTCAGACATCAACTAGAGAGAGGTTCCACACTGGGGCTGTGTCAGAGATCAACTAGAGAGAGATTCCACACTGGGGCTGTGTCAGATATCAACTAGAGAGAGATTCCACACCGGGGCTGTGTCAGAGATCAACTGGAGGGAGATTCCACACTGGGGCTGTGTCAGAGATCAACTAGAAAGGGACTCACACTGGGGCTCTCAGAAATCAAGTAGAGAGCGATTCCACACTGGGGCTATGTCAGAGATCAACTGGAGAAATATTCCACACTGGGGCTGTGTCAGAGATCAACTAGAAAGGGATCTCACACTGGGGTGTGTCAGAGATCAACAAGAGAGAGATTCAACACTGGGGCTGTGACAGAGATCAACTAGAGAGAGATTCCACACTGGGAGTGTGTCAGGGATCAACTAGAGAGAGATTCCACACTGGGGCTGTCAGGGATCAACTAGACAGGGATCTTACACTGGGGCTGTGTCAGAGATCAACTAGAGAGAGATTCCACACTGGGGCTTTGTCAGAGATCAACTAGAGATAGATTCCACACTGGGGCTATATCAGCGATCAACTAGAGAGAGATTCCACTCTGGGGCTGTGTCAGAGTTCAACTAGAGAGAGAGATTCCTGCACTGGGGCTGTGTCAGGGATCAACTAGATAGAGATTCCACACTGGGGCTGTCAGAGATCAACTAGAGAGAGATTCCACACTGGGTCTGTGTCAGAGATCAACTAGAGAAATATTCCACACTGGGGCTGTCAGAGATCAACTAGAGAGAGATTCCACACTGGGGCTGTGTCAGAGATCAACTAGACAGGGACTCGCACTGGGGCTCTCAGAAATCAACTAGAGAGCGATTCCACACTGGGGCTGTGTCAGAGATCAACTGGAGAAAGATTCCACACTGGGGCTGTGTCAGAGATCAACTAGAGAGGGATCTCACACTGGGGCTGAGTCAGAGATCAACTAGAGAGAGATTCAACACTGGGGCTTTGTCAGAGATCAACAAGAGAGAGATTCCACACTGGGAGTGTGTCAGGGATCATCTAGAGAGCGATTCCACACTGGGGCTGTCAGAGATCAACTAGACTCGGATCTTACACTGGGGCTGTCAGAAATCAATTAGAGATAGATTCCAAACTGGGTCTGTGTCAGAGATCAACTAGAGAGAGATTCCACACTGGAGCTATGTCAGAGATCAACAGAGAGAGATTCCACACTGGGGCTGTGTCAGAGGTCAACTAGAGAAAGTTTCCACTCTGGGGCTGTGTCAGGGATAAACTAGACAGAGATTCCACACTGTGGCTGTGTCAGAAATCAACAAGAGAGAGATTCCACACTGGGGCTTTGTCATAGATCAACTAGAGAGAGATTCCACACTCAGACTGTGTCAGAGATGCACTATATAGAGATTCCACACTGGGGCTGTGTTAGAGATCAACTAGAGAGACATTGCACACTGGGGCTGTGTCAGAGATCAACTAGAGAGAGATTCCACACTGGGGCTTTGTCAGAGATCAACTAGAGATAGATTCCACACTGGGGCTATGTCAGCGATCAACTAGAGAGAGATTCCACTCTGGGCCTGTGTCAGAGATCAACTAGAGAGGGATTCCACACTAGGTCTGTGTCACTGATCAACTAGAGAGAGATTCCACACTGGGGCTGTGTCAGAGATCAACTAGACAGAGATTCCACAATAGGTCTGTGTCATTGATCAACCAGAGAGAGATTCCACACTGGGGCTGTGTCAGAGATCAGCTAGAGAGGGATCTCACACTGGGGCTGTGTCAGAGATCAACTAGAGAGAGATTCAACACTGGGGCTGTGTCAGAGATCAACTAGAGAGAGATTCCACAATGGGGCTGTGTCAGAGATCAAACAGAGAGGGATCTCATACTGGGGCTGTGTCAGATATCAACTAGATAGGGATTAAACAGTGAAGCCGTGTCAGAGATAAACTGGAGAGAGATTCCACACTGGGACAGTGTCAGAGATCAACTAGAGAGGGATCTCACCCTGGGGCTGTGTCAGGGATCAACTAGAGAGAGATTCCACACTGGGGCTGTGTCAGACATCAACTGGAGAGAGGTTCCACACTGGGGCTGTGTTAGGGATCAACTAGAAAGAGATTCCACACTGGGGCTGTGTCAGTCATCAACTAGACAGAGCCTCCACACAGGCTGTGTCAGAGATCAACTAGAGGGGGATTCCACACTGGGGCTGTGTCAGAGATCAACTAGAGAGAGATTCCACACTGCGGCTGTGACTGAGATCAACTGGAGAGAGATTGTACACTGGGGCTGTTTCAGAGATCAACTAGAGAGAGATACCACACAGGGGCTGTGTCAGAGTTCAACAAGAGCGGGATTCCACACTGGGGCTGTATCAGAGATCAACTAGAGAGGGATTCCGCACTGTGGCTGTGTCAGAGATCAACTAGAGAGAGATTCCACACTGGGGCAGTGTCAGATCAACTAGGGAGAGATTGCACACTGGGTCTGTGTCATTGATCAACCAGAGAGAGATTCCACACTGGGGCTGTGTCAGAGATCAGCTAGAGAGGGATCTCACACTGGGTCTGAGTCATTGATCAACTAGAGAGAGATTCCGTACTGGGGCTGGGTCAGAGATCAGCTAGAGAGGGATCTCACACTGGGGCTGTGTCAGAGATCAACTAGAGAGAGATTCAACCCTGGAGCTGTGTCAGAGATCAACTAGAGAGAGATTCCTCACTGGGGCTGTGTTAGAGATCAAATAGAGAGGGATCTCATACTGGGGCTGTGTCAGATATCAACTAGATAGGGATTAAACAGTCAAGCCGTCTCAGAGATAAACTGGAGAGAGATTCCACACTGGGCCAGTGTCAGAGATCAACGAGAGAGGGATCTCACCCTGGGGCTGTGTCAGGGATCAACTAGAGAGAGATTCCACACTGGGGCTGCGTCAGACATCAACTAGAGAGAGGTTCCACACTGGGGCTGTGTCAGAGATCAACTAGAGAGAGATTCCACACTGGGGCTGTGTCAGATATCAACTAGAGAGAGATTCCACACCGGGGCTGTGTCAGAGATCAACTGGAGGGAGATTCCACACTGGGGCTGTGTCAGAAGTCAACTAGAGAGAGATTCCACACTGGGGCTGTGGCAGATATCAACTAGGGAAGGATTCCAAACCGGGGCTGTGTCTGAGCAACTAGAGAGCGATTCCACAAGGGGGCTGTGTCAGATCAACTAGGGAGTGATTCCACACTGGGGCTGTGTCAGAGATCAACTAGAGAGAGATTCCACACTGGGGCTGTGTCAGAGATTTACTAGAGAGAGATTCCACAATGGGGCTGTGTCAGAGATCAACTAGAGTAAGATTCCACTCTGGGGCTGTGTCAGAGATCAACTAGACAGGGACTCACACTGGGGCTCTCAGAAATCAACTAGAGAGAGATTGCACACTGGGGCTTTGTCAGAGATCAACTAGAGTAAGATTCCACACTGGGGCTGTGTCAGAGATCAACGGGTGAGGGATCTCACACTGGGGCTGTGTCAGAGATCATCTAGAGAGAGAGATTCAACACTGGGGCTGTATGAGGGATCAACTAGAGAGAGATTCCAGACTGGGGCTGTCAGAGATCAACTAGACAGGGATTTCATACTGGGGCCGTCAGAGATCAACCAGAGAGAAATTCAACACTGGGAATGTGTCAGAGATCAACTAGACAGCGACTCACACTGGGGCTCTCAGAAATCAACTAGAGAGAGATTCCTGCACTGGGGCTGTGTCAGAGATCAACTAGAGAAAGATTCCACACTGGGGCTGTGTCAGAGATCAACAAGAGAGGGATGTCACACTGGGGCTGTGTCAGATATCAACTAGAAAGGGATTCCAGATCGGGGCAGTGTCAGATCAACTAGGGAGAGATTCCACACAGGGGCTGTCAGAGATCAACTAGACCGAGATCTCACACTGGGGCTGTCAGAGATCAACCAGAGAGAGATTCCAAACTGGGGCCGTGTCAGAGATCAACTAGACAGAGACTCACACTGGGGCTCTCAGAAATCAACTAGAGAGAGATTCCTGCACTGGGGCTGTGTCAGAGATCAACTAGAGAGAGATTCAACACTGGGGCTGTGACAGAGATCAACTAGAGAGATATTCCACACTGGGACTGTGTCAGGGATCAACTAGAGAGAGATTCCACACTGGGGCTGTCAGAGATCAACTAGACAGGGATCTTACACTGGGGCTGTGTCAGAGATCAACAAGAGAGAGATTCCACACTGGGACTGTGTCAGAGATCAACTAGACAGGGATCTTACACTGGGGCTGTCAGAGATCAACTATAGAGAGTTTCCACTCTGGGGCTGTGTCAGAGATCAACTAGACAGAGATTCCACACTGTGGCTGTGTCAGAGATCAACTAGAGAGAGATTCCACAATGGGGCTTTGTCAGAGATAAACTAGAGAGAGACTCCACACTGGGGCTGTGTCAGAGATCAACTAGAGAGAGAATCCACACTGGGGCTTTGTCAGAGATCCACTGGATAGAGATTCCACACTGGGGCTGTGTCAGAGATCAACTAGAGAGAGATTGCACCCTGGGGCTGTGTCAGAGATCAACTAGAGAGAGATTCCACACTGGGGCGGTGTCAGACATGAACTAGAGAGAGATTCCACACTGGGGCTGTGTCAGAGATCAAATAGAGAGAGATTCCACACTGGGGTTGTGTCAGATATCAACTAGAGAGGGATTCCAAACCGGGGCTGTGTCAGATCAACTAGAGAGAGATTCCACACGGGGCTGTGTCAGATTAACTAGGGAGTGATTCTACACTGGGGCTGTGTCAGAGATCAACTAGAGCGAGATGACACACTGGGAATGTGTGAGATATTTACTAGAGAGAGATTCCACAATGGGGCTGTGTCTGAGATCAACTAGAGAGAGATTCCAAACTGGGACTGTGTCAGAGATCAACTAGACAGGGACTCACACTGGGGCTCTCAGAAATCAACTAGAGAGAGATTGCTCACTGGGGCTGTGTCAGTGATCAACTGGAGAAAGATTCCACACTGGGGCTGTGTCAGTGATCAACTAGAGAGGGATCTCACACTGAGGCTGTTTCAGAGATCAACTAGAGACAGAGATTCAACACTGGGGCTGTGTCAGCGATCAACTAGTGAAAGATTCCACACTGGGGCTGTGTTAGAAATCAACTAGAGAGGAATCTCACTTTGGGGCTGTGTCAGAGATCAACTAGAGAGAGATTCAACACTGGGTCTGTGTCAGAGATCAACTAGAGAGACATTGCACACTGGGGCTGTGTCAGAGATCAACTAGAGAGAGATTCCACACTGGGGCTTTGTCAGAGTTCAACTAGAGATAGATTCCACACTGGGGCTATGTCAGCGATCAACTAGAGAGAGATTCCACTCTGGGGCTGTGTCAGAGTTCAACTAGAGAGAGATTCCTGCACTGGGGCTGTCAGAGATCAACTAGAGAGAGATTCCACACTGGGGCTGTGTCAGAGATCAACTAGACAGGGACTCGCTCTGGGGCTCTCAGAAATCTTCTCGAGAGCGATTCCACACTGGGGCTGTGTCAGGGATCAACTAGACAGAGATTCCACACTGTGGCTGTGTCAGAGATCAGCAAGAGAGAGATTCCACACTGGGGCTTTGTCATAGGTCAACTAGAGAGAGATTCCACACTCAGACTGTGTCAGAGATCCACTATATAGAGATTCCACACTGGGGCTGTGTTAGAGATCAACTAGAGAGAGATTCCACACTGGGGCTGTGTTGAATATCAACGAGAGAGGGATTCCCATCTGGGGCTGTGTCACATCAACTAGAGAGAGATTCCACACGGGGGCTGTGTCAGATCAACTAGGGAGTGATTCCACACTGGGGCTATGTCAGAGATCAACTAGAGAGCGATTCCACACTGGGGCTGTGTCAGAGATCAACTAGAGAGAGATTCCACATGGGGCTGTGTCAGAGATCAACAAGAGAGAGATTCCACACTGGGGCTGTGTCAGAGATCTACGAGAGAGAGATTCCACTCTGGGGCTGTGTCAAATATCAACTAGGGAGGGATTCCAAACCGGGGCTGTGTCAGATCAACTAGTGAGAGATTCCACACGGGGGCTGTGTCAGATCACCTAGGGAGTGTTTCCACACTGGGGCTGTGTTAGAAATCAAGTGGAAAGACATTCCACACTGGGTCTATGTCAGAGATCAACTAGAGAGAGATTCCAAACTGGGGCTGTGTCAGAGGTCAACTAGAGAGAGTTTCCACTCTGGGGCTGAATCAGAGATCAGCTAGACAGAGATTCCACACTGTGGCTTTTTCAGAGATCAACTAGAGAGAGATTCCAAACTCAGACTGTGTCAAAAATCAACTGGAGAGAGATTCCACACTGGGGCTGTGTCAGACATCAACTAGAGAGAGATTCCACACTGGGGCTGTGTCAAATATCAACTAGGGAGGGATTCTAAACTGGAGCTGTGTCAGATCAACTAGTGAGAGATTCCACACTGGGGCTGTGTCAGATCAACTAGGGAGAGATTCCACACAGGGGCTGTCAGAGATCAAGTAGACCGAGATCTCACACTGGGGCTGTCAGAGATCAACCAGAGAGAGATTCCACACTGGGGCTGTGTCAGAGGTCAACTAGAGAGAGTTTCCACTCTGGGGCTGTGTCAGAGATCATCTAGACAGGGACTCACACTGGGGCTCTCAGAAATCAACTAGAGAGTGATTCCACACTGGGGCTGTGTCAGAGATCAACTAGAGAGAGATTCCACACTGGGGCTGCGTCAGACATCAACTAGAGAGAGGTTCCACACTGGGGCTGTGTCAGAGATCAACTAGAGAGAGATTCCACACTGGGGCTGTGTCAGATATCAACTAGAGAGAGATTCCACACCGGGGCTGTGTCAGAGATCAACTGGAGGGAGATTCCACACTGGGGCTGTGTTAGGGAACAACTAGAAAGAGATTCCACACTGGGGCTGTGTCAGAAGTCAACTAGAGAGAGATTCCACACTGGGGCTGTGGCAGATATCAACTAGGGAAGGATTCCAAACCGGGGCTGTGTCTGAGCAACTAGAGAGCGATTCCACAAGGGGGCTGTGTCAGATCAACTAGGGAGTGATTCCACACTGGGGCTGTGTCAGAGATCAACTAGAGAGAGATTCCACACTGGGGCTGTGTCAGAGATTTACTAGAGAGAGATTCCACAATGGGGCTGTGTCAGAGATCAACTAGAGTAAGATTCCACTCTGGGGCTGTGTCAGAGATCAACTAGACAGCGACTCACACTGGGGCTCTCAGAAATCAACTAGAGAGAGATTGCACACTGGGGCTTTGTCAGAGATCAACTAGAGTAAGATTCCACACTGGGGCTGTGTCAGAGATCAACGGGTGAGGGATCTCACACTGGGGCTGTGTCAGAGATCATCTAGAGAGAGAGATTCAACACTGGGGCTGTATGAGGGATCAACTAGAGAGAGATTCCAGACTGGGGCTGTCAGAGATCAACTAGACAGGGATTTCATACTGGGGCCGTCAGAGATCAACCAGAGAGAAATTCAACACTGGGAATGTGTCAGAGATCAACTAGACAGCGACTCACACTGGGGCTCTCAGAAATCAACTAGAGAGAGATTCCTGCACTGGGGCTGTGTCAGAGATCAACTAGAGAAAGATTCCACACTGGGGCTGTGTCAGAGATCAACAAGAGAGGGATGTCACACTGGGGCTGTGTCAGATATCAACTAGAAAGGGATTCCAGATCGGGGCAGTGTCAGATCAACTAGGGAGAGATTCCACACAGGGGCTGTCAGAGATCAACTAGACCGAGATCTCACACTGGGGCTGTCAGAGATCAACCAGAGAGAGATTCCAAACTGGGGCCGTGTCAGAGATCAACTAGACAGAGACTCACACTGGGGCTCTCAGAAATCAACTAGAGAGAGATTCCTGCACTGGGGCTGTGTCAGAGATCAACTAGAGAGAGATTCAACACTGGGGCTGTGACAGAGATCAACTAGAGAGATATTCCACACTGGGACTGTGTCAGGGATCAACTAGAGAGAGATTCCACACTGGGGCTGTCAGAGATCAACTAGACAGGGATCTTACACTGGGGCTGTGTCAGAGATCAACAAGAGAGAGATTCCACACTGGGACTGTGTCAGAGATCAACTAGACAGGGATCTTACACTGGGGCTGTCAGAGATCAACTATAGAGAGTTTCCACTCTGGGGCTGTGTCAGAGATCAACTAGACAGAGATTCCACACTGTGGCTGTGTCAGAGATCAACTAGAGAGAGATTCCACAATGGGGCTTTGTCAGAGATAAACTAGAGAGAGACTCCACACTGGGGCTGTGTCAGAGATCAACTAGAGAGAGAATCCACACTGGGGCTTTGTCAGAGATCCACTGGATAGAGATTCCACACTGGGGCTGTGTCAGAGATCAACTAGAGAGAGATTGCACCCTGGGGCTGTGTCAGAGATCAACTAGAGAGAGATTCCACACTGGGGCGGTGTCAGACATGAACTAGAGAGAGATTCCACACTGGGGCTGTGTCAGAGATCAAATAGAGAGAGATTCCACACTGGGGTTGTGTCAGATATCAACTAGAGAGGGATTCCAAACCGGGGCTGTGTCAGATCAACTAGAGAGAGATTCCACACGGGGCTGTGTCAGATTAACTAGGGAGTGATTCTACACTGGGGCTGTGTCAGAGATCAACTAGAGCGAGATGACACACTGGGAATGTGTGAGATATTTACTAGAGAGAGATTCCACAATGGGGCTGTGTCTGAGATCAACTAGAGAGAGATTCCAAACTGGGACTGTGTCAGAGATCAACTAGACAGGGACTCACACTGGGGCTCTCAGAAATCAACTAGAGAGAGATTGCTCACTGGGGTTGTGTCAGTGATCAACTGGAGAAAGATTCCACACTGGGGCTGTGTCAGTGATCAACTAGAGAGGGATCTCACACTGAGGCTGTTTCAGAGATCAACTAGAGACAGAGATTCAACACTGGGGCTGTGTCAGCGATCAACTAGTGAAAGATTCCACACTGGGGCTGTGTTAGAAATCAACTAGAGAGGAATCTCACTTTGGGGCTGTGTCAGAGATCAACTAGAGAGAGATTCAACACTGGGTCTGTGTCAGAGATCAACTAGAGAGACATTGCACACTGGGGCTGTGTCAGAGATCAACTAGAGAGAGATTCCACACTGGGGCTTTGTCAGAGTTCAACTAGAGATAGATTCCACACTGGGGCTATGTCAGCGATCAACTAGAGAGAGATTCCACTCTGGGGCTGTGTCAGAGTTCAACTAGAGAGAGATTCCTGCACTGGGGCTGTCAGAGATCAACTAGAGAGAGATTCCACACTGGGGCTGTGTCAGAGATCAACTAGACAGGGACTCGCTCTGGGGCTCTCAGAAATCTTCTCGAGAGCGATTCCACACTGGGGCTGTGTCAGGGATCAACTAGACAGAGATTCCACACTGTGGCTGTGTCAGAGATCAGCAAGAGAGAGATTCCACACTGGGGCTTTGTCATAGGTCAACTAGAGAGAGATTCCACACTCAGACTGTGTCAGAGATCCACTATATAGAGATTCCACACTGGGGCTGTGTTAGAGATCAACTAGAGAGAGATTCCACACTGGGGCTGTGTTGAATATCAACGAGAGAGGGATTCCCATCTGGGGCTGTGTCACATCAACTAGAGAGAGATTCCACACGGGGGCTGTGTCAGATCAACTAGGGAGTGATTCCACACTGGGGCTATGTCAGAGATCAACTAGAGAGCGATTCCACACTGGGGCTGTGTCAGAGATCAACTAGAGAAAGATTCCACCTGGGGCTGTGTCAGAGATCAACAAGAGAGAGATTCCACACTGGGGCTGTGTCAGAGATCTACGAGAGAGAGATTCCACTCTGGGGCTGTGTCAAATATCAACTAGGGAGGGATTCCAAACCGGGGCTGTGTCAGATCAACTAGTGAGAGATTCCACACGGGGGCTGTGTCAGATCACCTAGGGAGTGTTTCCACACTGGGGCTGTGTTAGAAATCAAGTGGAAAGACATTCCACACTGGGGCTATGTCAGAGATCAACTAGAGAGAGATTCCAAACTGGGGCTGTGTCAGAGGTCAACTAGAGAGAGTTTCCACTCTGGGGCTGAATCAGAGATCAGCTAGACAGAGATTCCACACTGTGGCTTTTTCAGAGATCAACTAGAGAGAGATTCCACACTCAGACTGTGTCAAAAATCAACTGGAGAGAGATTCCACACTGGGGCTGTGTCAGACATCAACTAGAGAGAGATTCCACACTGGGGCTGTGTCAAATATCAACTAGGGAGGGATTCTAAACTGGAGCTGTGTCAGATCAACTAGTGAGAGATTCCACACTGGGGCTGTGTCAGATCAACTAGGGAGAGATCCCACACAGGGGCTGTCAGAGATCAAGTAGACCGAGATCTCACACTGGGGCTGTCAGAGATCAACCAGAGAGAGATTCCACACTGGGGCTGTGTCAGAGGTCAACTAGAGAGAGTTTCCACTCTGGGGCTGTGTCAGAGATCATCTAGACAGGGACTCACACTGGGGCTCTCAGAAATCAACTAGAGAGTGATTCCACACTGGGGCTGTGTCAGAGATCAACTAGAGAAAGATTCCACACTGGGGCTGTGTCAGAGATCAACTAGAGAGGTATCTCACACTGGGGCGTGTCAGAGATCAAATGGAGAGAGATTCCTCACTGGGGCTGTGTGAGATATCAACTAGAGAGGGATTCCACTCTGGGGTGGTATCAGAGATCAAATGGAGGGAGATTCCAAACTGGGGCAGTGTCAGAGATCAACTAGAGAGGGATCTCACAATGGGTTGTGTCAAAGATTTACTAGAGAGATATTCCACAATGGAGCTGTGTCTGAGATCAACTAGAGAGCGATTCCACACTGGGGCGGTGTCAGAGACAACTAGACAGGGACTCACACTGGGGCTCTCAGAAATCAACTAGAGATCGATACCACACTGGGGCTGTGTCAGAGATCAACTAGAGAGGGATCTCACAATGGGGTGTGTCAGAGATCAACTAGAGAGAGATTCAACACTGGGGCTGTGACAGAGATCAACTAGAGAGAGATTCCACACTGGAGCTATGTCAGAGATCAACAGAGAGAGATTCCACACTGGGGCTGTGTCAGAGGTCAACTAGAGAAAGTTTCCACTCTGGGGCTGTGTCAGGGATCATCTAGACAGAGATTCCACACTGTGGCTGTGTCAGAGATCAGCAAGAGAGAGATTCCACACTGGGGCTTTGTCATAGGTCAACTAGAGAGAGATTCCACACTCAGACTGTGTCAGAGGTCCACTATATAGAGATTCCACACTGGGGCTGTGTTAGAGATCAACTAGAGAGAGATTCCACACTGGGGCTGTGTTGAATATCAACGAGAGAGGGATTCCCATCTGGGGCTGTGTCAGATCAACTAGAGAGAGTTTCCACACGGGGGCTGTGTCAGATCAACTAGGGAGTGATTCCACACTGGGGTTGTGTTAGAAATCAAGTGGAGAGACATTCCACACTGGGGCTATGTCAGAGATCAACTAGAGAGCGATTCCACACTGGGGCTGTGTCAGAGATCAACTAGAGAAAGATTCCACCTGGGGCTGTGTCAGAGATCAACAAGAGAGAGATTCCACACTGGGGCTGTGTCAGAGATCTACGAGAGAGAGATTCCACTCTGGGGCTGTGTCAAATATCAACTAGGGAGGGATTCCAAACCGGGGCTGTGTCAGATCAACTAGTGAGAGATTCCACACGGGGGCTGTGTCAGATCACCTAGGGAGTGTTTCCACACTGGGGCTGTGTTAGAAATCACGTGGAGAGACATTCCACACTGGGGCTATGTCAGAGATCAACTAGAGAGAGATTCCAAACTGGGGCTGTGGCAGAGGTCAACTAGAGAGAGTTTCCACTCTGGGGCTGAATCAGAGATCAGCTAGACAGAGATTCCACACTGTGGCTTTGTCAGAGATCAACTAGAGAGAGATTCCACACTCAGACTGTGTCAAAAATCAACTGGAGAGAGATTCCACACTGGGGCTGTGTCAGACATCAACTAGAGAGAGATTCCACACTGGGGCTGTGTCAAGTATCAACTAGGGAGGGATTCTAAACTGGAGCTGTGTCAGATCAACTAGTGAGAGATTCCACACGGGGGCTGTGTCAGATCAACTAGGGAGAGATTCCACACAGGGGCTGTCAGAGATCAAGTAGACTGAGATCTCACACTGGGGCTGTCAGAGATCAACCAGAGAGAGATTCCACACTGGGGCTGTGTCAGAGGTCAACTAGAGAGAGTTTCCACTCTGGGGCTGTGTCAGAGATCATCTAGACAGGGACTCACACTGGGGCTCTCAGAAATCAACTAGAGAGTGATTCCACACTGGGGCTGTGTCAGAGATCAACTAGAGAAAGATTCCACACTGGGGCTGTGTCAGAGATCAACTAGAGAGGTATCTCACACTGGGGCGTGTCAGAGATCAAATGGAGAGAGATTCCTCACTGGGGCTGTGTGAGATATCAACTAGAGAGGGATTCCACTCTGGGGTGGTATCAGAGATCAAATGGAGGGAGATTCCAAACTGGGGCTGTGTCAGAGATCAACTAGAGAGGGATCTCACAATAGGTTGTGTCAAAGATTTACTAGAGAGATATTCCACAATGGAGCTGTGTCTGAGATCAACTAGAGAGCGATTCCACACTGGGGCGGTGTCAGAGACAACTAGACAGGGACTCACACTGGGGCTCTCAGAAATCAACTAGAGATCGATACCACACTGGGGCTGTGTCAGAGATCAACTAGAGAGGGATCTCACAATGGGGTGTGTCAGTGATCAACTAGAGAGAGATTCAACACTGGGGCTGTGACAGAGATCAACTAGAGAGATATTCCACACTGGGACTGTGTCAGGGATCAGCTAGAGAGAGATTCCACACTGGGGCTGTCAGAGATCAACTAGACAGGGATCTTACACTGGGGCTGTGTCAGAGATCAACTAGACAGAGATTCCACACTGGGGCTTTGTCAGAGATCAACTAGAGATAGATTCCACACTGGGGCTATGTCAGAGATCAGCTAGAGAGAGATTCCACACTGGGGCTGTGTGAGAGTTCAACTAGAGAGATATTCCTGCACTGGGGCTGTGTCAGACATCAACTAGAGAGAGTTTCCACACTGGGGCTGTGTCAGAAATCAACTAGAGAGCGATTCCACACTGGGTCTGTGTCAGAGATGAACTAGAGAAAGATTCCACATTGGGGCTGTGTCAGAGATCAACTAGAGATTGGTCTCACACTGGGGCTGCGTCAGAGATCAACTAGAGAGAGATTCAACACTGGGGCTGTGTCAGAGATCAACAAGAGAGAGATTCCACACTGTGAGTGTGTCAGGGATCAACTAGAGAGAGATTCCACACTGGGGCTGTGTCAGAGATCAACTAGAGAGGGTTTCCACACTGGGGCTGTGTCGGAAATCAACTAGAGAGCGATTCCACACTGGGTCTGTGTCAGAGATGAACTAGAGAAAGATTCCACACTGGGGCTGTGTCAGAGATCAACAAGAGAGAGATTCCACACTGGGAGTGTGTCAGGGATCAACTAGAGAGAGATTCCACACTGGGGCTGTCAGAGATCAACTAGACAGATATCTTACACTGCGGCTGTCAGAGATCATCTAGAGAGAGTTTCCAATCTGGGGCTGTGTCAGAGATCAACTAGACAGAGATTCCACACTGTGGCTGTGTCAGAGATTAACTAGAGAGAGATTCCACAATGGGGCTTTGTCAGATATAAACTAGAGAGAGATTCCACACTGAGACTGTGTCAGAGATCAACTAGAGAGGGATCTCACACTGGGGCTGTGTCAGAGATCAACTAGAGAGAGATTCAACGCTGGGGCTTTGTCAGAGATCAACAAGAGAGAGATTCCACACTGGGAGTGTGTCAGGGATCAACTAGAGAGAGATTCCACACTGGGGCTGTCAGAGATCAACTAGGCAGGGATCTTACACTGGGGCTGTCAGAGATCAATTAGAGATAGATTCCAAACTGGGGCTGTGTCAGAGATCAACTAGAGAGAAATTCCACACTGGAGCTATGTCAGAGATCAACAGAGAGAGATGCCACACTGTGGCTGTGTCAGAGATCAACTAGAGAGAGATTCCACACTCAGACTGTGTCAGAGATCCACTATATAGAGATTCCACACTGGAGCTGTGTTAGAGATCAACTAGAGAGAGATTCCACACGGGGGCTGTGTCAGATCAACTAGGGAGTGATTCCACACTGGGGCTGTGTTAGAAATCAAGTGGAGAGACATTCCACACTGGGGCTATGTCAGAGATCAACTAGAGAGCGATTCCACACTGGGGCTGTGTCAGAGATCAACTAGAGAAAGATTCCACCTGGGGCTGTGTCAGAGATCAACAAGAGTGAGATTCCACACTGGGGCTGTGTCAGAGATCTACGAGAGAGAGATTCCACTCTGGGGCTGTGTCAAATATCAACTAGGGAGGGATTCCAAACCGGGGCTGTGTCAGATCAACTAGTGAGAGATTCCACACGGGGGCTGTGTCAGATCACCTAGGGAGTGTTTCCACACTGGGGCTGTGTTAGAAATCAAGTGGAGAGACATTCCACACTGGGGCTATGTCAGAGATCAACTAGAGAGAGATTCCAAACTGGGGCTGTGTCAGAGGTCAACTAGAGAGAGTTTCCACTCTGGGGCTGAATCAGAGATCAGCTGGACAGAGATTCCACACTGTGGCTTTGTCAGAGATCAACTAGAGAGAGATTCCACACTCAGACTGTGTCAAAAATCAACTGGAGAGAGATTCCACACTGGGGCTGTGTCAGACATCAACTAGAGAGAGATTCCACACTGGGGCTGTGTCAAGTATCAACTAGGGAGGGATTTTAAACTGGAGCTGTGTCAGATCAACTAGTGAGAGATTCCACACGGGGGCTGTGTCAGATCAACTAGGGAGAGATTCCACACAGGGGCTGTCAGAGATCAAGTAGACCGAGATCTCACACTGGGGCTGTCAGAGATCAACCAGAGAGAGATTCCACACTGGGGCTGTGTCAGAGGTCAACTAGAGAGAGTTTCCACTCTGGGGCTGTGTCAGAGATCATCTAGACAGGGACTCACACTGGGGCTCTCAGAAATCAACTAGAGAGTGATTCCACACTGGGGCTGTGTCAGAGATCAACTGGAGAAAGATTCCACACTGGGGCTGTGTCAGAGATCAACTAGAGAGGTATCTCACACTGGGGCATGTCAGAGATCAAATGGAGAGAGATTCCTCACTGGGGCTGTGTCAGATATCAACTAGAGAGGGATTCCACTCTGGGGTGGTATCAGAGATCAAATGGAGGGAGATTCCAAACTGGGGCAGTGTCAGAGATCAACTAGAGAGGGATCTCACAATGGGTTGTGTCAAAGATTTACTAGAGAGATATTCCACAATGGAGCTGTGTCTGAGATCAACTAGAGAGCGATTCCACACTGGGGCGGTGTCAGAGACAACTAGACAGGGACTCACACTGGGGCTCTCAGAAATCAACTAGAGATCGATACCACACTGGGGCTGTGTCAGAGATCAACTAGAGAGGGATCTCACAATGGGGTGTGTCAGAGATCAACTAGAGAGAGATTCAACACTGGGGCTGTGACAGAGATCAACTAGAGAGATATTCCACACTGGGACTGTGTCAGGGATCAGCTAGAGAGAGATTCCACACTGGGGCTGTCAGAGATCAACTAGACAGGGATCTTACACTGGGGCTGTGTCAGAGATCAACTAGACAGAGATTCCACACTGGGGCTTTGTCAGAGATCAACTAGAGATAGATTCCACACTGGGGCTATGTCAGAGATCAGCTAGAGAGAGATTCCACACTGGGGCTGTGTGAGAGTTCAACTAGAGAGATATTCCTGCACTGGGGCTGTGTCAGACATCAACTAGAGAGAGTTTCCTCACTGGGGCTGTGTCAGAAATCAACTAGAGAGCGATTCCACACTGGGTCTGTGTCAGAGATGAACTAGAGAAAGATTCCACATTGGGGCTGTGTCAGAGATCAACTAGAGATTGGTCTCACACGGGGGCTGCGTCAGAGATCAACTAGAGAGAGATTCAACACTGGGGCTGTGTCAGAGATCAACAAGAGAGAGATTCCACACTGTGAGTGTGTCAGGGATCAACTAGAGAGAGGTTCCACACTGGGGCTGTGTCAGAGATCAACTAGAGAGGGTTTCCACACTGGGGCTGTGTCGGAAATCAACTAGAGAGCGATTCCACACTGGGTCTGTGTCAGAGATGAACTAGAGAAAGATTCCACACTGGGGCTGTGTCAGAGATCAACAAGAGAGAGATTCCACACTGGGAGTGTGTCAGGGATCAACTAGAGAGAGATTCCACACTGGGGCTGTCAGAGATCAACTAGACAGATATCTTACACTGCGGCTGTCAGAGATCAACTAGAGAGAGTTTCCACTCTGGGGCTGTGTCAGAGATCAACTAGACAGAGATTCCACACTGTGGCTGTGTCAGAGATTAACTAGAGAGAGATTCCACAATGGGGCTTTGTCAGATATAAACTAGAGAGAGATTCCACACTGAGACTGTGTCAGAGATCAACAAGAGAGGGATCTCACACTGGGGCTGTGTCAGAGATCAACTAGAGAGAGATTCCACACTGGGGCTTTGTCAGAGATCAACAAGAGAGAGATTCCACACTGGGAGTGTGTCAGCGATCAACCAGAGAGAGATTCCACACTGGGGCTGTCAGAGATCAACTAGGCAGAGACTCACACTGGGGCTCTCAGAAATCAACTAGAGAGAGATTCCTGCACTGGGGTTGTGTCAGGGATCAACTAGAGAGAGATTCCACACTGGGGTTGTCAGAGATCAACTAGAGAAAGATTCCACACTGTGGCTGTGTCAGAGATCAACTAGAGAGGTATCTCACACTGGGGCGTGTCAGAGACCAAACGGAGAGAGATTCCTCACTGGGGCTGTGTCAGATATCAACTAGAGAGGGATTCCACTCTGGGGTGGTATCAGAGATCAAATGGAGGGAGATTCCAAACTGGGGCTGTGTCAGAGATCAACTAGAGAGGGATCTCACAATGGGTTGTGTCAAAGATTTACTAGAGAGATATTCCACAATGGGGCTGTGTCTGAGATCAACTAGAGAGCGATTCCACACTGGGGCGGTGTCAGAGACAACTAGACAGGGACGCACACTGGGGCTCTCAGAAATCAACTAGAGAGCGATTCCACACTGGGGCTGTGTCAGAGATCAACTAGAGTAAGATTCCACACTGGGGCTGTGTCAGAGATCAACTAGAGAGGGATCTCACAATGAGGTGTGTCAGAGATCAACTAGAGAGAGATTCAACACTGGGGCTGTGACAGAGATCAACTAGAGAGATATTCCACACTGGGACTGTGTCAGGGATCAACTAGAGAGAGATTCCACACTGGGGCTGTCAGAGATCAACTAGACAGGGATCTTACACTGGGGCTGTGTCAGAGATCAACTAGAGAGAGATTCCACACTGGGGCTTTGTCAGAGATCAACTAGAGATAGATTCCACACTGGGGCTATGTCAGAGATCAGCTAGAGAGAGATTCCACACTGGGGCTGTGTGAGAGTTCAACTAGAGAGAGATTCCTGCACTGGGGCTGTGTCAGAAATCAACTAGAGAGAGATTCCACACTGGGTCTGTGTCAGAGATGAACTAGAGAATGATTCCACACTGGGGCTGTGTCAGAGATCAACTAGAGATTGGTCTCACACTGGGGCTGCGTCAGAGATAAACTAGAGAGAGATTCAACACTGGGGCTGTGTCAGAGATCAACAAGAGAGAGATTCCACACTGGGAGTGTGTCAGGGATCAACTAGAGAGAGATTCCGCACTGGGGCTGTGTCAGAGATCAACTAGAGAGCGATTCCACACTGGGGCTGTGTCAGAAATCAACTAGAGAGCGATTCCACACTGGGTCTGTGTCAGAGATGAACTAGAGAATGATTCCACACTGGGGCTGTGTCAGAGATCAACTAGAGACGGGTCTCACTCTGGGGCTGCATTAGAGATCAACTAGAGAGAGATTCAACACTGGGGCAGTGTCAGAGATCAACAAGAGAGAGATTCCACACTTGGAGTGTGTCAGGGATCAACTAGAGAGAGATTCCACACTGGGGCTGTCAGAGATCAACTAGACAGATATCTTACACTCGGGCTGTCAGAGATCAACTAGAGAGAGTTTCCACTCTGGGGCTGTGTCAGAGATCAACTAGACAGAGATTCCACACTGTGGCTGTGTCAGAGATCAACTAGAGAGAGATTCCACAATGGGGCTTTGTCAGATATAAACTAGTGAGAGATTCCACACTGAGACTGTGTCAGAGATCAACTAGTGAGAGTCTCCACACTGGGGCTGTGTCAGACATCAACTAGAGAGAGATTCCACACTGGGGCTGTGTCAGAGATCAAATAGAGAGAGATTCAACACTGGGGCTTTGTCAGAGATCAACAAGAGAGAGATTCCACATTGGGAGTGTGTCAGGGATCAACTAGAGAGAGATTCCACACTGGGGCTGTCAGAGATCAACTAGGCAGGGATCTTACACTGGGGCTGTCAGAGATCAATTAGAGATAGATTCCAAACTGGGGCTGTGTCAGAGATCAACTAGAGAGAGATTCCACACTGGAGCTATGTCAGAGATCAACAGAGAGAGATTCCACACTGGGGCTGTGTCTGAGGTCAACTAGAGAAAGTTTCCACTCTGGGGCTGTGTCAGGGATCAACTAGACAGAGATTCCACACTGTGGCTGTGTCAGAGATCAACAAGAGAGAGATTCCAGACTGGGGCTTTGTCATAGATCAACTAGAGAGAGATTCCACACTCAGACTGTGTCAGAGATCCACTATATAGAGATTCCACACTGGGGCTGTGTTAGAGATCAACTAGAGAGAGATTCCACACTGGGGCTGTGTTGAATATCAAGGAGAGAGGGATTCCCATCTGGGGCTGTGTCAGATCAACTAGAGAGAGATTCCACACGGGGGCTGTGTCAGATCAACTAGGGAGTGATTCCACACTGGGGCTGTGTTAGAAATCAAGTGGAGAGACATTCCACACTGGGGCTATGTCAGAGATCAACTAGAGAGCGATTCCACACTGGGGCTGTGTCAGAGATCAACTAGAGAAAGATTCCACCTGGGGCTGTGTCAGAGATCAACAGGAGAGAGATTCCACACTGGGGCTGTGTCAGAGATCTACGAGAGAGAGATTCCACTCTGGGGCTGTGTCAAATATCAACTAGGGAGGGATTCCAAACCGGGGCTGTGTCAGATCAACTAGTGAGAGATTCCACACGGGGGCTGTGTCAGATCACCTAGGGAGTGATTCCACACTGGGGCTGTGTTAGAAATCAAGTGGAGAGACATTCCACACTGGGGCTATGTCAGAGATCAACTAGAGAGAGATTCCAAACTGGGGCTGTGTCAGAGGTCAACTAGAGAGAGTTTCCACTCTGGGGCTGAATCAGAGATCAGCTAGACAGAGATTCCACACTGTGGCTTTGTCAGAGATCAACTAGACAGAGATTCCACACTCAGACTGTGTCAAAAATCAACTGGAGAGAGATTCCACACTGGGGCTGTGTCAGACATCAACTAGAGAGAGATTCCCCACTGGGGCTGTGTCAAATATCAACTAGGGAGGGATTCTAAACTGGGGCTGTGTCAGATCAACTAGTGAGAGATTCCACACGGGGGCTGTGTCCGATCAACCAGGGAGAGATTCCACACAGGGGCTGTCAGAGATCAAGTAGACCGAGATCTCACACTGGGGCTGTCAGAGATCAACCAGAGAGAGATTCCACACTGGGGGTGTGTCAGAGATCATCTAGACAGGGACTCACACTGGGGCTCTCAGAAATCAACGAGAGAGTGATTCCACACTGGGGCTGTGTCAGAGATCAACTAGAGAAAGATTCCACACTGTGGCTGTGTCAGAGATCAACTAGAGAGGTATCTCACACTGGGGTGTGTCAGAGATCAAACGGAGAGAGATTCCTCACTGGGGCTGTGTCAGATATCAACTAGAGAGGGATTCCACTCTGGGGTGGTATCAGAGATCAAATGGAGGGAGATTCCAAACTGGGGCTGTGTCAGAGATCAACTAGAGAGGGATCTCACAATGGGTTGTGTCAAAGATTTACTAGAGAGATATTCCACAATGGAGCTGTGTCTGAGATCAACTAGAGAGCGATTCCACACTGGGGCGGTGTCAGAGACAACTAGACAGGGACTCACACTGGGGCTCTCAGAAATCAACTAGAGATCGATACCACACTGGGGCTGTGTCAGAGATCAACTAGAGTAAGATTCCACACTGGGGCTGTGTCAGAGATCAACTAGAGAGAGATTCCACACTGGGGCTGTGTCAGAGATCAAATAGAGAGACATTCCACACTGGGGCTGTGTCAGATATCAACTAGAGAGGGATTCCAAACCGGGGCTGTGTCAGTTCAACTAGAGAGAGATTCCACACGGGGGCTGTGTCAGATTAACTAGGGAGTGATTCTACACTGGGGCTGTGTCAGAGATCAACTAGAGCGAGATGCCACACTGGGAATGTGTGAGATATTTACTAGAGAGAGATTCCACAATGGGGCTGTGTCTGAGATCAACTAGAGAGAGATTCCAAACTGGGACTGTGTCAGAGATCAACTAGACAGGGACTCACACTGGGGCTCTCAGAAATCAACTAGAGAGAGATTGCACACTGGGGCTGTGTCAGAGATCAACTGGAGAAAGATTCCACACTGGGGCTGTGTCAGTGATCAACTAGAGAGGGATCTCACACTGAGGCTGTTTCAGAGATCAACTAGAGAGAGAGATTCAACACTGGGGCTGTGTCAGCGATCAACTAGTGAAAGATTCCACACTGGGGCTGTGTTAGAAATCAACTAGAGAGGAATCTCACTTTGGGGCTGTGTCAGAGATCAACTAGAGAGAGATTCAACACTGGGGCTGTGTCAGAGATCAACTAGAGAGAGATTCCACACTCGGACTGTGTCAGGGATCAACTAGGGAGAGATTCCACACTGGGGCTGTCAGAGATCAACTAGACAGGAAACTTACACTGGGGCTGTGTCAGAGATCAACTAGAGAGAGATTCCAAACGGGGGCTTTGTCAGCTCAACTAGGGAGTGATTCCACACTGGGGCTGTGTCAGAGTTCAACTAGAGAGAGATTCCACACTGGGACTGTGTCAGAGATTTACGAGAGAGATTCCACAATGGGGTTGTGTCGGAGAGCAACTAGAGAGATATTCCACACTGGGGCTGTGTCAGAGATCAACTAGACAGGGACTCACACTGGGGCTCTCAGAAATCAAGTAGAGAGCGATTCCACACTGGGGCTATGTCAGAGATCAACTGGAGAAATATTCCACACTGGGGCTGTGTCAGAGATCAACTAGAAAGGGATCTCACACTGGGGTGTGTCAGAGATCAACAAGAGAGAGATTCAACACTGGGGCTGTGACAGAGATCAACTAGAGAGCGATTCCACACTGGGGCTGTGTCAGAGATCAACTAGAGAAAGATTCCACCTGGGGCTGTGTCAGAGATCAACAGGAGAGAGATTCCACACTGGGGCTGTGTCAGAGATCTACGAGAGAGAGATTCCACTCTGGGGCTGTGTCAAATATCAACTAGGGAGGGATTCCAAACCGGGGCTGTGTCAGATCAACTAGTGAGAGATTCCACACGGGGGCTGTGTCAGATCACCTAGGGAGTGATTCCACACTGGGGCTGTGTTAGAAATCAAGTGGAGAGACATTCCACACTGGGGCTATGTCAGAGATCAACTAGAGAGAGATTCCAAACTGGGGCTGTGTCAGAGGTCAACTAGAGAGAGTTTCCACTCTGGGGCTGAATCAGAGATCAGCTAGACAGAGATTCCACACTGTGGCTTTGTCAGAGATCAACTAGACAGAGATTCCACACTCAGACTGTGTCAAAAATCAACTGGAGAGAGATTCCACACTGGGGCTGTGTCAGACATCAACTAGAGAGAGATTCCCCACTGGGGCTGTGTCAAATATCAACTAGGGAGGGATTCTAAACTGGGGCTGTGTCAGATCAACTAGTGAGAGATTCCACACGGGGGCTGTGTCCGATCAACCAGGGAGAGATTCCACACAGGGGCTGTCAGAGATCAAGTAGACCGAGATCTCACACTGGGGCTGTCAGAGATCAACCAGAGAGAGATTCCACACTGGGGGTGTGTCAGAGATCATCTAGACAGGGACTCACACTGGGGCTCTCAGAAATCAACGAGAGAGTGATTCCACACTGGGGCTGTGTCAGAGATCAACTAGAGAAAGATTCCACACTGTGGCTGTGTCAGAGATCAACTAGAGAGGTATCTCACACTGGGGTGTGTCAGAGATCAAACGGAGAGAGATTCCTCACTGGGGCTGTGTCAGATATCAACTAGAGAGGGATTCCACTCTGGGGTGGTATCAGAGATCAAATGGAGGGAGATTCCAAACTGGGGCTGTGTCAGAGATCAACTAGAGAGGGATCTCACAATGGGTTGTGTCAAAGATTTACTAGAGAGATATTCCACAATGGAGCTGTGTCTGAGATCAACTAGAGAGCGATTCCACACTGGGGCGGTGTCAGAGACAACTAGACAGGGACTCACACTGGGGCTCTCAGAAATCAACTAGAGATCGATACCACACTGGGGCTGTGTCAGAGATCAACTAGAGTAAGATTCCACACTGGGGCTGTGTCAGAGATCAACTAGAGAGAGATTCCACACTGGGGCTGTGTCAGAGATCAAATAGAGAGACATTCCACACTGGGGCTGTGTCAGATATCAACTAGAGAGGGATTCCAAACCGGGGCTGTGTCAGTTCAACTAGAGAGAGATTCCACACGGGGGCTGTGTCAGATTAACTAGGGAGTGATTCTACACTGGGGCTGTGTCAGAGATCAACTAGAGCGAGATGCCACACTGGGAATGTGTGAGATATTTACTAGAGAGAGATTCCACAATGGGGCTGTGTCTGAGATCAACTAGAGAGAGATTCCAAACTGGGACTGTGTCAGAGATCAACTAGACAGGGACTCACACTGGGGCTCTCAGAAATCAACTAGAGAGAGATTGCACACTGGGGCTGTGTCAGAGATCAACTGGAGAAAGATTCCACACTGGGGCTGTGTCAGTGATCAACTAGAGAGGGATCTCACACTGAGGCTGTTTCAGAGATCAACTAGAGAGAGAGATTCAACACTGGGGCTGTGTCAGCGATCAACTAGTGAAAGATTCCACACTGGGGCTGTGTTAGAAATCAACTAGAGAGGAATCTCACTTTGGGGCTGTGTCAGAGATCAACTAGAGAGAGATTCAACACTGGGGCTGTGTCAGAGATCAACTAGAGAGAGATTCCACACTCGGACTGTGTCAGGGATCAACTAGGGAGAGATTCCACACTGGGGCTGTCAGAGATCAACTAGACAGGAAACTTACACTGGGGCTGTGTCAGAGATCAACTAGAGAGAGATTCCAAACGGGGGCTTTGTCAGCTCAACTAGGGAGTGATTCCACACTGGGGCTGTGTCAGAGTTCAACTAGAGAGAGATTCCACACTGGGACTGTGTCAGAGATTTACGAGAGAGATTCCACAATGGGGTTGTGTCGGAGAGCAACTAGAGAGATATTCCACACTGGGGCTGTGTCAGAGATCAACTAGACAGGGACTCACACTGGGGCTCTCAGAAATCAAGTAGAGAGCGATTCCACACTGGGGCTATGTCAGAGATCAACTGGAGAAATATTCCACACTGGGGCTGTGTCAGAGATCAACTAGAAAGGGATCTCACACTGGGGTGTGTCAGAGATCAACAAGAGAGAGATTCAACACTGGGGCTGTGACAGAGATCAACTAGAGAGAGATTCCACACTGGGAGTGTGTCAGGGATCAACTAGAGAGAGATTCCACACTGGGGCTGTCAGAGATCAACTAGACAGGGATCTTACACTGGGGCTGTGTCAGAGATCAACTAGAGAGAGATTCCACACTGGGGCTTTGTCAGAGATCAACTAGAGATAGATTCCACACTGGGGCTATGTCAGCGATCAACTAGAGAGAGATTCCACTCTGGGGCTGTGTCAGAGTTCAACTAGAGAGAGATTCCTGCACTGGGGCTGTGTCAGGTATCAACTAGATAGAGATTCCACACTGGGGCTGTCAGAGATCAACTGGAGAGAGATTCCACACTGGGTCTGTGTCAGAGATCAACTAGAGAAATATTCCACACTGGGGCTGTCAGAGATCAACTAGTGAAAGATTCCACACTGGGGCTGTGTTAGAAATCAACTAGAGAGGAATCTCACTTTGGGGCTGTGTCAGAGATCAACTAGAGAGAGATTCAACACTGGGGCTGTGTCAGAGATCAACTAGAGAGAGATTCCACACTCGGACTGTGTCAGGGATCAACTAGGGAGAGATTCCACACTGGGGCTGTCAGAGATCAACTAGACAGGAAACTTACACTGGGGCTGTGTCAGAGATCAACTAGAGAGAGATTCCAAACGGGGGCTTTGTCAGCTCAACTAGGGAGTGATTCCACACTGGGGCTGTGTCAGAGTTCAACTAGAGAGAGATTCCACACTGGGACTGTGTCAGAGATTTACGAGAGAGATTCCACAATGGGGTTGTGTCTGAGAGCAACTAGAGAGATATTCCACACTGGGGCTGTGTCAGAGATCAACTAGACAGGGACTCACACTGGGGCTCTCAGAAATCAAGTAGAGAGCGATTCCACACTGGGGCTATGTCAGAGATCAACTGGAGAAATATTCCACACTGGGGCTGTGTCAGAGATCAACTAGAAAGGGATCTCACACTGGGGTGTGTCAGAGATCAACAAGAGAGAGATTCAACACTGGGGCTGTGACAGAGATCAACTAGAGAGAGATTCCACACTGGGAGTGTGTCAGGGATCAACTAGAGAGAGATTCCACACTGGGGCTGTCAGAGATCAACTAGACAGGGATCTTACACTGGGGCTGTGTCAGAGATCAACTAGAGAGAGATTCCACACTGGGGCTTTGTCAGAGATCAACTAGAGATAGATTCCACACTGGGGCTATGTCAGCGATCAACTAGAGAGAGATTCCACTCTGGGGCTGTGTCAGAGTTCAACTAGAGAGAGATTCCTGCACTGGGGCTGTGTCAGGTATCAACTAGATAGAGATTCCACACTGGGGCTGTCAGAGATCAACTGGAGAGAGATTCCACACTGGGTCTGTGTCAGAGATCAACTAGAGAAATATTCCACACTGGGGCTGTCAGAGATCAACTAGAGAGAGATTCCACACTGGGGCTGTGTCAGAGATCAACTAGACAGGGACTCGCACTGGTGCTCTCAGAAATCAACTAGAGAGCGATTCCACACTGGGGCTGTGTCAGAGATCAACTGGAGAAAGATTCCACACTGGGGCTGTGTCAGAGATCAACTAGAGAGGGATCTCACACTGGGGCTGAGTCAGAGATCAACTAGAGAGTGATTCAACACTGGGGCTTTGTCAGAGATCCACAAGTGAGAGATTCCACACTGGGAGTGTGTCAGGGATCATCTAGAGAGAGATTCCACACTGGGGCTGTAAGAGATCAACTAGACTCGGATCTTACACTGGGGCTGTCAGAGATCAATTAGAGATAGATTCCAAACTGGGTCTGTGTCAGAGATCAACTAGAGAGAGATTCCACACTGGAGCTATGTCAGAGATCAACAGAGAGAGATTCCACACTGGGGCTGTGTCAGAGGTCAACTAGAGAAAGTTTCCACTCTGGGGCTGTGTCAGGGATCAACTAGACAGAGATTCCACACTGTGGCTGTGTCAGAAATCAACAAGAGAGAGATTCCACACTGGGGCTTTGTCATAGATCAACTAGAGAGAGATTCCACACTCAGACTGTGTCAGAGATGCACTATATAGAGATTCCACACTGGGGCTGTGTTAGAGATCAACTAGAGAGACATTGCACACTGGGGCTGTGTCAGAGATCAACTAGAGAGAGATTCCACACTGGGGCTTTGTCAGAGATCAACTAGAGATAGATTCCACACTGGGGCTATGTCAGTGATCAACTAGAAAGAGATTCCACTCTGGGGCTGTGTCAGAGTTCAACTAGAGAGAGATTCCTGCACTGGGGCTGTGTCAGGGATCAACTAGAGAGAGATTCCACTCAGGGGCTGTCAGAGATCAACTAGAGAGAGATTCCACACTGGGGCTGTGTCAGAGATCAACTAGAGAAAGATTCCACACTGGGGCTGTGTCAGAGATCAACTAGAGAGGGATCTCACACTGGGGCTGTCTCAGAGATCAATTAGAGAGAGATTCAACACTGGGGCTGTGACAGAGATCAACTAGAGAGATATTCCACACTGGGACTGTGTCAGGGATCAGCTAGAGAGAGATGCCACACTGGGGCTGTCAGAGATCAACTAGACAGGGATCTTACACTGGGGCTGTGTCAGAGATCAACAAGAGAGAGATTCCACACTGGGGCTTTGTCAGAGATCGGCTAGAGATATATTCCACACTGGGGCTGTCAGAGATCAACTAGACAGAGATTACACACTGCGGCTGTGTCAGAAATCAACTAGAGAGAGATTGCACACTGGGGCTGTGTCAGAGATCAACTGGAGAAAGATTCCACATTGGGGCTGGGTCAGCGATCAACTAGAGAGGGATCTCACACTGAGGCTGTTTCAGAGATCAACTAGAGAGAGAGATTCAACACTGGGGCTGTGTCAGAGATCAACTGGTGAAAGATTCCACAATGGGGCTGTGTCAGAAATCAACTAGAGAGGGATCTCACTTTGGGGCTGTGTCAGAGATCAACTAGAGAGAGATTCCAAACGAGGGCTTTGTCAGCTCAACTAGGGAGTGATTCCACACTGGGGTTGTGTCAGAGTTCAACTAGAGAGAGATTCCACACTGGGACTGTGTCAGAGATTTACTAGAGAGAGATTCAACAATGGGGTTGTGTCTGAGAGCAACTAGAGAGATATTCCACACTGGGGCTGTGTCAGAGATCAACTAGACAGGGACTCACACTGGGGCTCTCAGAAATCAAGTAGAGAACGATTCCACACTGGGGCTATGTCAGAGATCAACTGGAGAAATATTCCACACTGGGGCTGTGTCAGAGATCAACTAGAAAGGGATCTCACACTGGGGTGTGTCAGAGATCAACAAGAGAGAGATTCAACACTGGGGATGTGTCAGAGATCAGCTAGAGAGAGATTCCACACTGGGGCTGTGTGAGAGTTCAACTAGAGATAGATTCCACACTGGGGCTGTGTCAGAAATCAACTAGAGAGCGATTCCACACTGGGTCTGTGTCAGAGATGAACTAGAGAATGATTCCACACTGGGGCTGTGTCAGAGATCAACTAGAGATTGGTCTCACACTGGGGCTGCGTCAGAGATAAACTAGAGAGAGATTCAACACTGGGGCTGTGTCAGAGATCAACAAGAGAGAGATTCCACACTGGGAGTGTGTCAGGGATCAACTAGAGAGAGATTCCGCACTGGGGCTGTGTCAGAGATCAACTAGAGAGCGATTCCACACTGGGGCTGTGTCAGAAATCAACTAGAGAGCTATTCCACACTGGGTCTGTGTCAGAGATGAACTAGAGAATGATTCCACACTGGGGCTGTGTCAGAGATCAACTAGAGACGGGTCTCACTCTGGGGCTGCATTAGAGATCAACTAGAGAGAGATTCAACACTGGGGCAGTGTCAGAGATCAACAAGAGAGAGATTCCACACTTGGAGTGTGTCAGGGATCAACTAGAGAGAGATTCCACACTGGGGCTGTCAGAGATCAACTAGACAGATATCTTACACTCGGGCTGTCAGAGATCAACTAGAGAGAGTTTCCACTCTGGGGCTGTGTCAGAGATCAACTAGACAGAGATTCCACACTGTGGCTGTGTCAGAGATCAACTAGAGAGAGATTCCACAATGGGGCTTTGTCAGATATAAACTAGTGAGAGATTCCACACTGAGACTGTGTCAGAGATCAACTAGTGAGAGTCTCCACACTGGGGCTGTGTCAGACATCAACTAGAGAGTGATTCCACACTGGGGCTGTGTCAGAGATCAAATAGAGAGAGATTCAACACTGGGGCTTTGTCAGAGATCAACAAGAGAGAGATTCCACATTGGGAGTGTGTCAGGGATCAACTAGAGAGAGATTCCACACTGGGGCTGTCAGAGATCAACTAGGCAGGGATCTTACACTGGGGCTGTCAGAGATCAATTAGAGATAGATTCCAAACTGGGGCTGTGTCAGAGATCAACTAGAGAGAGATTCCACACTGGAGCTATGTCAGAGATCAACAGAGAGAGATTCCACACTGGGGCTGTGTCTGAGGTCAACGAGAGAAAGTTTCCACTCTGGGGCTGTGTCAGGGATCAACTAGACAGAGATTCCACACTGTGGCTGTGTTAGAGATCAACAAGAGAGAGATTCCACACTGGGGCTTTGTCATAGATCAACTAGAGAGAGATTCCACACTCAGACTGTGTCAGAGATGCACTATATAGAGATTCCACACTGGGGCTGTGTTAGAGATCAACTAGAGAGACATTGCACACTGGGGCTGTGTCAGAGATCAACTAGAGAGAGATTCCACACTGGGGCTTTGTCAGAGATCAACTAGAGATAGATTCCACACTGGGGCTATGTCAGCGATCAACTAGAAAGAGATTCCACTCTGGGGCTGTGTCAGAGTTCAACTAGAGAGAGATTCCTGCACTGGGGCTGTGTCAGGGATCAACTAGAGAGAGATTCCACTCAGGGGCTGTCAGAGATCAACTAGAGAGAGATTCCACACTGGGGCTGTGTCAGAGATCAACTAGAGAAAGATTCCACACTGGGGCTGTGTCAGAGATCAACTAGAGAGGGATCTCACACTGGGGCTGTCTCAGAGATCAATTAGAGAGAGATTCAACACTGGGGCTGTGACAGAGATCAACTAGAGAGATATTCCACACTGGGACTGTGTCAGGGATCAGCTAGAGAGAGATTCCACACTGGGGCTGTCAGAGATCAACTAGACAGGGATCTTACACTGGGGCTGTGTCAGAGATCAACAAGAGAGAGATTCCACACTGGGGCTTTGTCAGAGATCGGCTAGAGATATATTCCACACTGGGGCTGTCAGAGATCAACTAGACAGAGATTACACACTGCGGCTGTGTCAGAAATCAACTAGAGAGAGATTGCACACTGGGGCTGTGTCAGAGATCAACTGGAGAAAGATTCCACATTGGGGCTGGGTCAGCGATCAACTAGAGAGGGATCTCACACTGAGGCTGTTTCAGAGATCAACTAGAGAGAGAGATTCAACACTGGGGCTGTGTCAGAGATCAACTGGTGAAAGATTCCACAATGGGGCTGTGTCAGAAATCAACTAGAGAGGGATCTCACTTTGGGGCTGTGTCAGAGATCAACTAGAGAGAGATTCCAAACGAGGGCTTTGTCAGCTCAACTAGGGAGTGATTCCACACTGGGGTTGTGTCAGAGTTCAACTAGAGAGAGATTCCACACTGGGACTGTGTCAGAGATTTACTAGAGAGAGATTCAACAATGGGGTTGTGTCTGAGAGCAACTAGAGAGATATTCCACACTGGGGCTGTGTCAGAGATCAACTAGACAGGGACTCACACTGGGGCTCTCAGAAATCAAGTAGAGAACGATTCCACACTGGGGCTATGTCAGAGATCAACTGGAGAAATATTCCACACTGGGGCTGTGTCAGAGATCAACTAGAAAGGGATCTCACACTGGGGTGTGTCAGAGATCAACAAGAGAGAGATTCAACACTGGGGATGTGTCAGAGATCAGCTAGAGAGAGATTCCACACTGGGGCTGTGTGAGAGTTCAACTAGAGATAGATTCCACACTGGGGCTGTGTCAGAAATCAACTAGAGAGCGATTCCACACTGGGTCTGTGTCAGAGATGAACTAGAGAATGATTCCACACTGGGGCTGTGTCAGAGATCAACTAGAGATTGGTCTCACACTGGGGCTGCGTCAGAGATAAACTAGAGAGAGATTCAACACTGGGGCTGTGTCAGAGATCAACAAGAGAGAGATTCCACACTGGGAGTGTGTCAGGGATCAACTAGAGAGAGATTCCGCACTGGGGCTGTGTCAGAGATCAACTAGAGAGCGATTCCACACTGGGGCTGTGTCAGAAATCAACTAGAGAGCGATTCCACACTGGGTCTGTGTCAGAGATGAACTAGAGAATGATTCCACACTGGGGCTGTGTCAGAGATCAACTAGAGACGGGTCTCACTCTGGGGCTGCATTAGAGATCAACTAGAGAGAGATTCAACACTGGGGCAGTGTCAGAGATCAACAAGAGAGAGATTCCACACTTGGAGTGTGTCAGGGATCAACTAGAGAGAGATTCCACACTGGGGCTGTCAGAGATCAACTAGACAGATATCTTACACTCGGGCTGTCAGAGATCAACTAGAGAGAGTTTCCACTCTGGGGCTGTGTCAGAGATCAACTAGACAGAGATTCCACACTGTGGCTGTGTCAGAGATCAACTAGAGAGAGATTCCACAATGGGGCTTTGTCAGATATAAACTAGTGAGAGATTCCACACTGAGACTGTGTCAGAGATCAACTAGTGAGAGTCTCCACACTGGGGCTGTGTCAGACATCAACTAGAGAGAGATTCCACACTGGGGCTGTGTCAGAGATCAAATAGAGAGAGATTCAACACTGGGGCTTTGTCAGAGATCAACAAGAGAGAGATTCCACATTGGGAGTGTGTCAGGGATCAACTAGAGAGAGATTCCACACTGGGGCTGTCAGAGATCAACTAGGCAGGGATCTTACACTGGGGCTGTCAGAGATCAATTAGAGATAGATTCCAAACTGGGGCTGTGTCAGAGATCAACTAGAGAGAGATTCCACACTGGAGCTATGTCAGAGATCAACAGAGAGAGATTCCACACTGGGGCTGTGTCTGAGGTCAACTAGAGAAAGTTTCCACTCTGGGGCTGTGTCAGGGATCAACTAGACAGAGATTCCACACTGTGGCTGTGTCAGAGATCAACAAGAGAGAGATTCCAGACTGGGGCTTTGTCATAGATCAACTAGAGAGAGATTCCACACTCAGACTGTGTCAGAGATCCACTATATAGAGATTCCACACTGGGGCTGTGTTAGAGATCAACTAGAGAGAGATTCCACACTGGGGCTGTGTTGAATATCAAGGAGAGAGGGATTCCCATCTGGGGCTGTGTCAGATCAACTAGAGAGAGATTCCACACGGGGGCTGTGTCAGATCAACTAGGGAGTGATTCCACACTGGGGCTGTGTTAGAAATCAAGTGGAGAGACATTCCACACTGGGGCTATGTCAGAGATCAACGAGAGAGCGATTCCACACTGGGGCTGTGTCAGAGATCAACTAGAGTAAGATTCCACCTGGGGCTGTGTCAGAGATCAACAAGAGAGAGATTCCACACTGGGGCTGTGTCAGAGATCTACGAGAGAGAGATTCCACTCTGGGGCTGTGTCAAATATCAACTAGGGAGGGATTCCAAACCGGGGCTGTGTCAGATCAACTAGTGAGAGATTCCACACGGGGGCTGTGTCAGATCACCTAGGGAGTGATTCCACACTGGGGCTGTGTTAGAAATCAAGTGGAGAGACATTCCACACTGGGGCTATGTCAGAGATCAACTAGAGAGAGATTCCAAACTGGGGCTGTGTCAGAGGTCAACTAGAGAGAGTTTCCACTCTGGGGCTGAATCAGAGATCAGCTAGACAGAGATTCCATACTGTGGCTTTGTCAGAGATCAACTAGAGAGAGATTCCACACTCAGACTGTGTCAAAAATCAACTGGAGAGAGATTCCACACTGGGGCTGTGTCAGACATCAACTAGAGAGAGATTCCCCACTGGGGCTGTGTCAAATATCAACTAGGGAGGGATTCTAAACTGGGGCTGTGTCAGATCAACTAGTGAGAGATTCCACACGGGGGCTGTGTCCGATCAACCAGGGAGAGATTCCACACAGGGGCTGTCAGAGATCAAGTAGACCGAGATCTCACACTGGGGCTGTCAGAGATCAACCAGAGAGAGATTCCACACTGGGGGTGTGTCAGAGATCATCTAGACAGGGACTCACACTGGGGCTCTCAGAAATCAACGAGAGAGTGATTCCACACTGGGGCTGTGTCAGAGATCAACTAGAGAAAGATTCCACACTGTGGCTGTGTCAGAGATCAACTAGAGAGGTATCTCACACTGGGGCGTGTCAGAGATCAAACGGAGAGAGATTCCTCACTGGGGCTGTGTGAGATATCAACTAGAGAGGGATTCCACTCTGGGGTGGTATCAGAGATCAAATGGAGGGAGATTCCAAACTGGGGCTGTGTCAGAGATCAACTAGAGAGGGATCTCACAATGGGTTGTGTCAAAGATTTACTAGAGAGATATTCCACAATGGAGCTGTGTCTGAGATCAACTAGAGAGCGATTCCACACTGGGGCTGTGTCAGAGACAACTAGACAGGGACTCACACTGGGGCTCTCAGAAATCAACTAGAGATCGATACCACACTGGGGCTGTGTCAGAGATCAACTAGAGTAAGATTCCACACTGGGGCTGTGTCAGAGATCAACTAGAGAGAGATTCCACACTGGGGCTGTGTCAGAGATCAAATAGAGAGACATTCCACACTGGGGCTGTGTCAGATATCAACTAGAGAGGGATTCCAAACCGGGGCTGTGTCAGATCAACTAGAGAGAGATTCCACACGGGGGCTGTGTCAGATTAACTAGGGAGTGATTCTACACTGGGGCTGTGTCAGAGATCAACTAGAGCGAGATGCCACACTGGGAATGTATGAGATATTTACTCGAGAGAGATTCCACAATGGGGCTGTGTCTGAGATCAACTAGAGAGAGATTCCAAACTGGGACTGTGTCAGAGATCAACTAGACAGGGACTCACACTGGGGCTCTCAGAAATCAACTAGAGAGAGATTGCACACTGGGGCTGTGTCAGAGATCAACTGGAGAAAGATTCCACACTGGGGCTGTGTCAGTGATCAACTAGAGAGGGATCTCACACTGAGGCTGTTTCAGAGATCAACTAGAGAGAGAGATTCAACACTGGGGCTGTGTCAGCGATCAACTAGTGAAAGATTCCACACTGGGGCTGTGTTAGAAATCAACTAGAGAGGAATCTCACTTTGGGGCTGTGTCAGAGATCAACTAGAGAGAGATTCAACACTGGGGCTGTGTCAGAGATCAACTAGAGAGAGATTCCACACTCGGACTGTGTCAGGGATCAACTAGGGAGAGATTCCACACTGGGGCTGTCAGAGATCAACTAGACAGGAAACTTACACTGGGGCTGTGTCAGAGATCAACTAGAGAGAGATTCCAAAAGGGGGCTTTGTCAGCTCAACTAGGGAGTGATTCCACACTGGGGCTGTGTCAGAGTTCAACTAGAGAGAGATTCCACACTGGGACTGTGTCAGAGATTTACGAGAGAGATTCCACAATGGGGTTGTGTCTGAGAGCAACTAGAGAGATATTCCACACTGGGGCTGTGTCAGAGATCAACTAGACAGGGACTCACACTGGGGCTCTCAGAAATCAAGTAGAGAGCGATTCCACACTGGGGCTATGTCAGAGATCAACTGGAGAAATATTCCACACTGGGGCAGTGTCAGAGATCAACTAGAAAGGGATCTCACACTGGGGTGTGTCAGAGATCAACAAGAGAGAGATTCAACACTGGGGCTGTGACAGAGATCAACTAGAGAGAGATTCCACACTGGGAGTGTGTCAGGGATCAACTAGAGAGAGATTCCACACTGGGGCTGTCAGAGATCAACTAGACATGGATCTTACACTGGGGCTGTGTCAGAGATCAACTAGAGAGAGATTCCACACTGGGGCTTTGTCAGAGATCAACTAGAGATAGATTCCACACTGGGGCTATGTCAGCGATCAACTAGAGAGAGATTCCACTCTGGGGCTGTGTCAGAGTTCAACTAGAGAGAGATTCCTGCACTGGGGCTGTGTCAGGTATCAACTAGATAGAGATTCCACACTGGGGCTGTCAGAGATCAACTAGAGAAAGATTCCACACTGCGGCTGTGTCAGAGATCAACTAGAGAGGTATCTCACACTGGGGCGTGTCAGAGATCAAACGGAGAGAGATTCCTCACTGGGGCTGTGTGAGATATCAACTAGAGAGGGATTCCACTCTGGGGTGGTATCAGAGATCAAATGGAGGGAGATTCCAAACTTGGGCTGTGTCAGAGATCAACTAGAGAGGGATCTCACAATGGGTTGTGTCAAAGATTTACTAGAGAGATATTCCACAATGGGGCTGTCAGAGATCAACTAGAGAAATATTCCACACTGGGGCTGTCAGAGATCAACTAGAGAGAGATTCCACACTGGGGCTGTGTCAGAGATCAACTAGACAGGGACTCGCACTGGTGCTCTCAGAAATCAACTAGAGAGCGATTCCACACTGGGGCTGTGTCAGAGATCAACTGGAGAAAGATTCCACACTGGGGCTGTGTCAGAGATCAACTAGAGAGGGATCTCACACTGGGGCTGAGTCAGAGATCAACTAGAGAGAGATTCAACACTGGGGCTTTGTCAGAGATCCACAAGAGAGAGATTCCACACTGGGAGTGTGTCAGGGATCATCTAGAGAGAGATTCCACACTGGGGCTGTAAGAGATCAACTAGACTCGGATCTTACACTGGGGCTGTCAGAGATCAATTAGAGATAGATTCCAAACTGGGTCTGTGTCAGAGATCAACTAGAGAGAGATTCCACACTGGAGCTATGTCAGAGATCAACAGAGAGAGATTCCACACTGGGGCTGTGTCAGAGGTCAACTAGAGAAAGTTTCCACTCTGGGGCTGTGTCAGGGATCAACTAGACAGAGATTCCACACTGTGGCTGTGTCAGAAATCAACAAGAGAGAGATTCCACACTGGGGCTTTGTCATAGATCAACTAGAGAGAGATTCCACACTCAGACTGTGTCAGAGATGCACTATATAGAGATTCCACACTGGGGCTGTGTTAGAGATCAACTAGAGAGACATTGCACACTGGGGCTGTGTCAGAGATCAACTAGAGAGAGATTCCACACTGGGGCTTTGTCAGAGATCAACTAGAGATAGATTCCACACTGGGGCTATGTCAGCGATCAACTAGAAAGAGATTCCACTCTGGGGCTGTGTCAGAGTTCAACTAGAGAGAGATTCCTGCACTGGGGCTGTGTCAGGGATCAACTAGAGAGAGATTCCACTCAGGGGCTGTCAGAGATCAACTAGAGAGAGATTCCACACTGGGGCTGTGTCAGAGATCAACTAGAGAAAGATTCCACACTGGGGCTGTGTCAGAGATCAACTAGAGAGGGATCTCACACTGGGGCTGTCTCAGAGATCAACTAGAGAGAGATTCAACACTGGGGCTGTGACAGAGATCAACTAGAGAGATATTCCACACTGGGACTGTGTCAGGGATCAGCTAGAGAGAGATTCCACACTGGGGCTGTCAGAGATCAACTAGACAGGGATCTTACACTGGGGCTGTGTCAGAGATCAACAAGAGAGAGATTCCACACTGGGGCTTTGTCAGAGATTGGCTAGAGATATATTCCACACTGGGGCTGTCAGAGATCAACTAGACAGAGATTACACACTGCGGCTGTGTCAGAAATCAATTAGAGAGAGATTGCACACTGGGGCTGTGTCAGAGATCAACTGGAGAAAGAGTCCACATTGGGGCTGTGTCAGCGATCAACTAGAGAGGGATCTCACACTGAGGCTGTTTCAGAGATCAACTAGAGAGAGAGATTCAACACTGGGGCTGTGTCAGAGATCAACTAGTGAAAGATTCCACAATGGGGCTGTGTCAGAAATCAACTAGAGAGGGATCTCACTTTGGGGCTGTGTCAGAGATCAACTAGAGAGAGATTCCAAACGGGGGCTTTGTCAGCTCAACTAGGGAGTGATTCCACACTGGGGCTGTGTCAGAGTTCAACTAGAGAGAGATTCCACACTGGGACTGTGTCAGAGATTTACTAGAGAGAGATTCCACAATGGGGTTGTGTCTGAGAGCAACTAGAGAGATATTCCACACTGGGGCTGTGTCAGAGATCAACTAGACAGGGACTCACACTGGGGCTCTCAGAAATCAAGTAGAGAACGATTCCACACTGGGGCTATGTCAGAGATCAACTGGAGAAATATTCCACACTGGGGCTGTGTCAGAGATCAACTAGAAAGGGATCTCACACTGGGGTGTGTCAGAGATCAACAAGAGAGAGATTCAACACTGGGGATTTGTCAGAGATCAACAAGAGAGAGATTCCACACTGGGAGTGTGTCAGGGATCAACTAGAGAGAGATTCCACACTGGGGCTGTCAGAGATCAACTAGGCAGGGATCTTACACTGGGGCTGTCAGAGATCAATTAGAGAGAGATTCCACACTCAGACTGTGTCAGAGATCCACTATATAGAGATTCCACACTGGGGCTGTGTTAGAGATCAACTAGAGAGAGATTCCACACTGGGGCTGTGTTGAATATCAACGAGAGAGGGATTCCCATCTGGGGCTGTGTCAGATCAACTAGAGAGAGATTCCACACGGGGGCTGTGTCAGATCAACTAGGGAGTGATTCCACACTGGGGCTGTGTTAGAAATCAAGTGGAGAGACATTCCACACTGGGGCTATGTCAGAGATCAACGAGAGAGCGATTCCACACTGGGGCTGTGTCAGAGATCAACTAGAGTAAGATACCACACTGGGGCTGTGTCAGAGATCAACTAGAGAGGGATCTCACAATGGGGTGTGTCAGAGATCAACTAGAGAGAGATTCAACACTGGGGCTGTGACAGAGATCAACTAGAGAGATATTCCACACTGGGACTGTGTCAGGGATCAACTAGAGAGAGATTCCACACTGGGGCTGTCAGAGATCAACTAGACAGGGATCTTACACTGGGGTTGTGTCAGAGATCAACTAGAGAGAGATTCCACACTGGGGCTTTGTCAGAGATCAACTAGAGATAGATTCCACACTGGGGCTATGTCAGAGATCAGCTAGAGAGAGATTCCACACTGGGGCTGTGTGAGAGTTCAACTAGAGAGAGATTCCTGCACTGGGGCTGTGTCAGAAATCAACTAGAGAGCGATTCCACACTGGGTCTGTGTCAGAGATGAACTAGAGAATGATTCCACACTGGGACTGTGTCAGAGATCAACTAGAGATTGGTCTCACACTGGGGCTGCGTCAGAGATAAACTAGAGAGAGATTCAACACTGGGACTGTGTCAGAGATCAACAAGAGAGAGATTCCACACTGGGAGTGTGTCAGGGATCAACTAGAGAGAGATTCCGCACTGGGGCTGTGTCAGAGATCAACTAGAGAGCGATTCCACACTGGGGCTGTGTCAGAAATCAACTAGAGAGCGATTCCACACTGGGTCTGTGTCAGAGATGAACTAGAGAATGATTCCACACTGGGGCTGTGTCAGAGATCAACTAGAGACGGGTCTCACTCTGGGGCTGCATCAGAGATCAACTAGAGAGAGATTCAGCACTGGGGCAGTGTCAGAGATCAACAAGAGAGAGATTCCACACTTGGAGTGTGTCAGGGATCAACTAGAGAGAGATTCCACACTGGGGCTGTCAGAGATCAACTAGACAGATATCTTACACTCGGGCTGTCAGAGATCAACTAGAGAGAGTTTCCACTCTGGGGCTGTGTCAGAGATCAACTAGACAGAGATTCCACACTGTGGCTGTGTCAGAGATCAACTAGAGAGAGATTCCACAATGGGGCTTTGTCAGATATAAACTAGTGAGAGATTCCACACTGAGACTGTGTCAGAGATCAACTAGTGAGAGTCTCCACACTGGGGCTGTGTCAGACATCAACTAGAGAGTGATTCCACACTGGGGCTGTGTCAGACATCAACTAGAGAGAGATTCCCCACTGGGGCTGTGTCAAATATCAACTAGGGAGGGATTCTAAACTGGGGCTGTGTCAGATCAACTAGTGAGAGATTCCACACGGGGGCTGTGTCCGATCAACCAGGGAGAGATTCCACACAGGGGCTGTCAGAGATCAAGTAGACCGAGACCTCACACTGGGGCTGTCAGAGATCAACCAGAGAGAGATTCCACACTGGGGGTGTGTCAGAGATCAACTAGACAGAGACTCACACTGGGGCTCTCAGAAATCAACTAGAGAGAGATTCCTGCACTGGGGCTGTGTCAGGGATCAACTAGAGAGAGATTCCACACTGGGGCTGTCAGAGATCAACTAGAGAGAGATTCCACCCTGGGGCTGTGTCAGAGATCATCTAGACAGGGACTCACACTGGGGCTCTCAGAAATCAACTAGAGAGTGATTCCACACTGGGGCTGTGTCAGAGATCAACTAGAGAAAGATTCCACACTGTGGCTGTGTCAGAGATCAACTAGAGAAGTATCTCACACTGGGGCGTGTCAGAGATCAAACGGAGAGAGATTCCTCACTGGGGCTGTGTGAGATATCAACTAGAGAGGGATTCCACTCTGGGGTGGTATCAGAGATCAAATGGAGGGAGATTCCAAACTGGGGCTGTGTCAGAGATCAACTAGAGAGGGATCTCACAATGGGTTGTGTCAAAGATTTACTAGAGAGATATTCCACAATGGAGCTGTGTCTGAGATCAACTAGAGAGCGATTCCACACTGGGGCGGTGTCAGAGACAACTAGACAGGGACTCACACTGGGGCTCTCAGAAATCAACTAGAGATCGATACCACACTGGGGCTGTGTCAGAGATCAACTAGAGTAAGATTCCACACTGGGGCTGTGTCAGAGATCAACTAGAGAGAGATTCCACACTGGGGCTGTGTCAGAGATCAAATAGAGAGAGATTCCAAACTGGGGCTGTGTCAGATATCAACTAGACAGGGATTCCACTCCAGGGCTGTGTCAGATCAACTAGAGAGAGATTCCACACGGGGGCTGTGTCAGATTAACTAGGGAGTGATTCTACACTGGGGCTGTGTCAGAGATCAACTAGAGCGAGATGCCACACTGGGAATGTGTGAGATATTTACTAGAGAGAGATTCCACAATGGGGCTGTGTCTGAGATCAACTAGAGAGAGATTCCAAACTGGGACTGTGTCAGAGATCAACTAGACAGGGACTCACACTGGGGCTCTCAGAAATCAACTAGAGAGAGATTCCACACTGGGGCTGTCAGAGATCAACTGGAGAGAGATTCCACACTGGGTCTGTGTCAGAGATCAACTAGAGAAATATTCCACACTGGGGCTGTCAGAGATCAACTAGAGAGAGATTCCACACTGGGGCTGTGTCAGAGATCAACTAGACAGGGACTCGCACTGGTGCTCTCAGAAATCAACTAGAGAGCGATTCCACACTGGGGCTGTGTCAGAGATCAACTGGAGAAAGATTCCACACTGGGGCTGTGTCAGAGATCAACTAGAGAGGGATCTCACACTGGGGCTGAGTCAGAGATCAACTAGAGAGAGATTCAACACTGGGGCTTTGTCAGAGATCCACAAGAGAGAGATTCCACACTGGGAGTGTGTCAGGGATCATCTAGAGAGAGATTCCACACTGGGGCTGTAAGAGATCAACTAGACTCGGATCTTACACTGGGGCTGTCAGAGATCAATTAGAGATAGATTCCAAACTGGGTCTGTGTCAGAGATCAACTAGAGAGAGATTCCACACTGGAGCTATGTCAGAGATCAACAGAGAGAGATTCCACACTGGGGCTGTGTCAGAGGTCAACTAGAGAAAGTTTCCACTCTGGGGCTGTGTCAGGGATCAACTAGACAGAGATTCCACACTGTGGCTGTGTCAGAAATCAACAAGAGAGAGATTCCACACTGGGGCTTTGTCATAGATCAACTAGAGAGAGATTCCACACTCAGACTGTGTCAGAGATGCACTATATAGAGATTCCACACTGGGGCTGTGTTAGAGATCAACTAGAGAGACATTGCACACTGGGGCTGTGTCAGAGATCAACTAGAGAGAGATTCCACACTGGGGCTTTGTCAGAGATCAACTAGAGATAGATTCCACACTGGGGCTATGTCAGCGATCAACTAGAAAGAGATTCCACTCTGGGGCTGTGTCAGAGTTCAACTAGAGAGAGATTCCTGCACTGGGGCTGTGTCAGGGATCAACTAGAGAGAGATTCCACTCAGGGGCTGTCAGAGATCAACTAGAGAGAGATTCCACACTGGGGCTGTGTCAGAGATCAACTAGAGAAAGATTCCACACTGGGGCTGTGTCAGAGATCAACTAGAGAGGGATCTCACACTGGGGCTGTCTCAGAGATCAACTAGAGAGAGATTCAACACTGGGGCTGTGACAGAGATCAACTAGAGAGATATTCCACACTGGGACTGTGTCAGGGATCAGCTAGAGAGAGATTCCACACTGGGGCTGTCAGAGATCAACTAGACAGGGATCTTACACTGGGGCTGTGTCAGAGATCAACAAGAGAGAAATTCCACACTGGGGCTTTGTCAGAGATCGGCTAGAGATATATTCCACACTGGGGCTGTCAGAGATCAACTAGACAGAGATTACACACTGCGGCTGTGTCAGAAATCAACTAGAGAGAGATTGCACACTGGGGCTGTGTCAGAGATCAACTGGAGAAAGATTCCACATTGGGGCTGTGTCAGCGATCAACTAGAGAGGGATCTCACACTGAGGCTGTTTCAGAGATCAACTAGAGAGAGAGATTCAACACTGGGGCTGTGTCAGAGATCAACTAGTGAAAGATTCCACAATGGGGCTGTGTCAGAAATCAACTAGAGAGGGATCTCACTTTGGGGCTGTGTCAGAGATCAACTAGAGAGAGATTCCAAACGGGGGCTTTGTCAGCTCAACTAGGGAGTGATTCCACACTGGGGCTGTGTCAGAGTTCAACTAGAGAGAGATTCCACACTGGGACTGTGTCAGAGATTTACTAGAGAGAGATTCCACAATGGGGTTGTGTCTGAGAGCAACTAGAGAGATATTCCACACTGGGGCTGTGTCAGAGATCAACTAGACAGGGACTCACACTGGGGCTCTCAGAAATCAAGTAGAGAACGATTCCACACTGGGGCTATGTCAGAGATCAACTGGAGAAATATTCCACACTGGGGCTGTGTCAGAGATCAACTAGAAAGGGATCTCACACTGGGGTGTGTCAGAGATCAACAAGAGAGAGATTCAACACTGGGGATTTGTCAGAGATCAACAAGAGAGAGATTCCACACTGGGAGTGTGTCAGGGATCAACTAGAGAGAGATTCCACACTGGGGCTGTCAGAGATCAACTAGGCAGGGATCTTACACTGGGGCTGTCAGAGATCAATTAGAGATAGATTCCAAACTGGGGCTGTGTCAGAGATCAACTAGAGAGAGATTCCACACTGGAGCTATGTCAGAGATCAACAGAGAGAGATTCCACACTGGGGCTGTGTCTGAGGTCAACTAGAGAAAGTTTCCACTCTGGGGCTGTGTCAGGGATCAACTAGACAGAGATTCCACACTGTGGCTGTGTCAGAGATCAACAAGAGAGAGATTCCAGACTGGGGCTTTGTCATAGATCAACTAGAGAGAGATTCCACACTCAGACTGTGTCAGAGATCCACTATATAGAGATTCCACACTGGGGCTGTGTTAGAGATCAACTAGAGAGAGATTCCACACTGGGGCTGTGTTGAATATCAACGAGAGAGGTATTCCCATCTGGGGCTGTGTCAGATCAACTAGAGAGAGATTCCACACGGGGGCTGTGTCAGATCAACTAGGGAGTGATTCCACACTGGGGCTGTGTTAGAAATCAAGTGGAGAGACATTCCACACTGGGGCTATGTCAGAGATCAACGAGAGAGCGATTCCACACTGGGGCTGTGTCAGAGATCAACTAGAGTAAGATTCCACACTGGGGCTGTGTCAGAGATCAACTAGAGAGGGATCTCACAATGGGGTGTGTCAGAGATCAACTAGAGAGAGATTCAACACTGGGGCTGTGACAGAGATCAACTAGAGAGATATTCCACACTGGGACTGTGTCAGGGATCAACGAGAGAGAGATTCCACACTGGGGCTGTCAGAGATCAACTAGACAGGGATCTTACACTGGGGCTGTGTCAGAGATCAACTAGAGAGAGATTCCACACTGGGGCTTTGTCAGAGATCAACTAGAGATAGATTCCACACTGGGGCTATGTCAGAGATCAGCTAGAGAGAGATTCCACACTGGGGCTGTGTGAGAGTTCAACTAGAGAGAGATTCCTGCACTGGGGCTGTGTCAGAAATCAACTAGAGAGCGATTCCACACTGGGTCTGTGTCAGAGATGAACTAGAGAGGGATCTCACACTGGGGCTGTCTCAGAGATCAATTAGAGAGAGATTCAACACTGGGGCTGTGACAGAGATCAACTAGAGAGATATTCCACACTGGGACTGTGTCAGGGATCAGCTAGAGAGAGATTCCACACTGGGGCTGTCAGAGATCAACTAGACAGGGATCTTACACTGGGGCTGTGTCAGAGATCCACAAGAGAGAGATTCCACACTGGGGCTTTGTCAGAGATCGGCTAGAGATATATTCCACACTGGGGCTGTCAGAGATCAACTAGACAGAGATTACACACTGCGGCTGTGTCAGAAATCAACTAGAGAGAGATTGCACACTGGGGCTGTGTCAGAGATCAACTGGAGAAAGATTCCACATTGGGGCTGGGTCAGCGATCAACTAGAGAGGGATCTCACACTGAGGCTGTTTCAGAGATCAACTAGAGAGAGAGATTCAACACTGGGGCTGTGTCAGAGATCAACTGGTGAAAGATTCCACAATGGGGCTGTGTCAGAAATCAACTAGAGAGGGATCTCACTTTGGGGCTGTGTCAGAGATCAACTAGAGAGAGATTCCAAACGAGGGCTTTGTCAGCTCAACTAGGGAGTGATTCCACACTGGGGTTGTGTCAGAGTTCAACTAGAGAGAGATTCCACACTGGGACTGTGTCAGAGATTTACTAGAGAGAGATTCAACAATGGGGTTGTGTCTGAGAGCAACTAGAGAGATATTCCACACTGGGGCTGTGTCAGAGATCAACTAGACAGGGACTCACACTGGGGCTCTCAGAAATCAAGTAGAGAACGATTCCACACTGGGGCTATGTCAGAGATCAACTGGAGAAATATTCCACACTGGGGCTGTGTCAGAGATCAACTAGAAAGGGATCTCACACTGGGGTGTGTCAGAGATCAACAAGAGAGAGATTCAACACTGGGGATGTGTCAGAGATCAGCTAGAGAGAGATTCCACACTGGGGCTGTGTGAGAGTTCAACTAGAGATAGATTCCACACTGGGGCTGTGTCAGAAATCAACTAGAGAGCGATTCCACACTGGGTCTGTGTCAGAGATGAACTAGAGAATGATTCCACACTGGGGCTGTGTCAGAGATCAACTAGAGATTGGTCTCACACTGGGGCTGCGTCAGAGATAAACTAGAGAGAGATTCAACACTGGGGCTGTGTCAGAGATCAACAAGAGAGAGATTCCACACTGGGAGTGTGTCAGGGATCAACTAGAGAGAGATTCCGCACTGGGGCTGTGTCAGAGATCAACTAGAGAGCGATTCCACACTGGGGCTGTGTCAGAAATCAACTAGAGAGCGATTCCACACTGGGTCTGTGTCAGAGATGAACTAGAGAATGATTCCACACTGGGGCTGTGTCAGAGATCAACTAGAGACGGGTCTCACTCTGGGGCTGCATTAGAGATCAACTAGAGAGAGATTCAACACTGGGGCAGTGTCAGAGATCAACAAGAGAGAGATTCCACACTTGGAGTGTGTCAGGGATCAACTAGAGAGAGATTCCACACTGGGGCTGTCAGAGATCAACTAGACAGATATCTTACACTCGGGCTGTCAGAGATCAACTAGAGAGAGTTTCCACTCTGGGGCTGTGTCAGAGATCAACTAGACAGAGATTCCACACTGTGGCTGTGTCAGAGATCAACTAGAGAGAGATTCCACAATGGGGCTTTGTCAGATATAAACTAGTGAGAGATTCCACACTGAGACTGTGTCAGAGATCAACTAGTGAGAGTCTCCACACTGGGGCTGTGTCAGACATCAACTAGAGAGAGATTCCACACTGGGGCTGTGTCAGAGATCAAATAGAGAGAGATTCAACACTGGGGCTTTGTCAGAGATCAACAAGAGAGAGATTCCACATTGGGAGTGTGTCAGGGATCAACTAGAGAGAGATTCCACACTGGGGCTGTCAGAGATCAACTAGGCAGGGATCTTACACTGGGGCTGTCAGAGATCAATTAGAGATAGATTCCAAACTGGGGCTGTGTCAGAGATCAACTAGAGAGAGATTCCACACTGGAGCTATGTCAGAGATCAACAGAGAGAGATTCCACACTGGGGCTGTGTCTGAGGTCAACTAGAGAAAGTTTCCACTCTGGGGCTGTGTCAGGGATCAACTAGACAGAGATTCCACACTGTGGCTGTGTCAGAGATCAACAAGAGAGAGATTCCAGACTGGGGCTTTGTCATAGATCAACTAGAGAGAGATTCCACACTCAGACTGTGTCAGAGATCCACTATATAGAGATTCCACACTGGGGCTGTGTTAGAGATCAACTAGAGAGAGATTCCACACTGGGGCTGTGTTGAATATCAAGGAGAGAGGGATTCCCATCTGGGGCTGTGTCAGATCAACTAGAGAGAGATTCCACACGGGGGCTGTGTCAGATCAACTAGGGAGTGATTCCACACTGGGGCTGTGTTAGAAATCAAGTGGAGAGACATTCCACACTGGGGCTATGTCAGAGATCAACTAGAGAGCGATTCCACACTGGGGCTGTGTCAGAGATCAACTAGAGTAAGATTCCACCTGGGGCTGTGTCAGAGATCAACAAGAGAGAGATTCCACACTGGGGCTGTGTCAGAGATCTACGAGAGAGAGATTCCACTCTGGGGCTGTGTCAAATATCAACTAGGGAGGGATTCCAAACCGGGGCTGTGTCAGATCAACTAGTGAGAGATTCCACACGGGGGCTGTGTCAGATCACCTAGGGAGTGATTCCACACTGGGGCTGTGTTAGAAATCAAGTGGAGAGACATTCCACACTGGGGCTATGTCAGAGATCAACTAGAGAGAGATTCCAAACTGGGGCTGTGTCAGAGGTCAACTAGAGAGAGTTTCCACTCTGGGGCTGAATCAGAGATCAGCTAGACAGAGATTCCATACTGTGGCTTTGTCAGAGATCAACTAGAGAGAGATTCCACACTCAGACTGTGTCAAAAATCAACTGGAGAGAGATTCCACACTGGGGCTGTGTCAGACATCAACTAGAGAGAGATTCCCCACTGGGGCTGTGTCAAATATCAACTAGGGAGGGATTCTAAACTGGGGC